>NW_021620772.1:4322627-4405266 GCF_004785775.1 Grammomys surdaster | reverse complement strand
TGTGTGTGTGTGTGTGTGTGTGTGTGTGTGTGTGTGTGTGTGTGTGTATGAGAGAGAGGTGGGGAGAGGGAGATTTTTTTTTTTAAGTGTAGTTACTGACCTGGAGAAGAGAGCGGTCAGCTATGCTACAAGTATTCCTTAACATTCATCCTGCAGCTCTCAAACAGCGTATTCTCCTCTCCAGGAAGGAAGGCTGGGCAGGCAGCTCTCCGCAGAAGGGTGAGATGTTTATAGAATAGTTGGGCAGTGGGGTTCATACTGAGCACAGCAGCAGCCAGCAGGAGCCAGGCCTGATGGAAACTCAAACATACCACAGTTGGCCTTTCAGGGCCTGGACCTCAGAGGGAAGCTGGCAAATCTTCCTTGCTTGAGAACTCCTCAGTGACTGCACGCTCCTGTTGTGTGAGCTGAGTTTATCCTTCCAGATGTTAAACTTTGTTTGCTTTAAGGAGGGTGAGCAAGTGGCTGGTATCTGAAACAGTAACCTGTAAATACCCCCTTTGAATGTGCACTGGGATTAGAGGAGGCCCTTGATATTAAAGACTCCACTCTGGGTTGGTGTCATTGGAGTGAGGGTGGCCCAAGCAAAGATTCTAAGTACGCAGATTGTTTGCCAGGTACAAAGTGCTGTTCCATCAACGTGGCTCTACTGCATAGTAAGCATAGTATTGTGTGTGGTTTATGTTTATTGTGTTTAAGAAAAGGAGACATGGAAATAAGCAGACATTTTCTCCACCTTCTAGACTGTGTAATTTGAAAAGATAGGTAATGTTTATAGAAGAAACCCTGGCTTGTGTTTTTGACAGCCTCGGGTATTGGCTCTTAAGTGGACATACTCTTCATTCCCAAGCAGTGCCAAACATCCAGTGGGTTGTATTTTTTTTTATAAATGTCATGTTATTCTAGCAAGATCTGAGGTAACACCACCAGGCCGTGTCTTGAAATGCTTTTAATTTATCATGTACCTTGCTTGCTTGGGCATGTGTGTTGGAGCTGTAGGGACCTCTCAACCATATTTCCATGAGACTGACACTAGCATAAGGGAAATGGACTGGAAGGAGTGTACTTAGTGACACAATCATTCCTGTAACCAGTCCTTCAGGGATAGAACTATTTCTGCCTTCATTAACAAGGCCAAGATGTCTAACACCTTGCCCAGCTGCAGACAGATGAGTCGCTGCTTGGCAGTAGACTATGTGCACTGCTCCAGGTGACTATTTTTCCTGTATCGGTTTCCTAGGGTCCCCATCCCAAAACTTATTGCACTGTCAAGGATAAAGAGCTCAGTAGGGATGATATGGATAAAGACTATTCCACGGTGACTGGGTGTCTTAAGCAACAGAAGTTTATGTTCTTAAAGTTCTGGAACATAGATCCTAGAGTTTTATTCTGAGGGCTTTTAGGTCTTCAGATGGCTCTCGTAATGTAGTCTTTGTGTCTGTATTTCCTGATACTCCTGAACCGCCTCCTCTTACAAGGACACTGGGCAGACTTGATTTTGAGAGCCACCCTATGAGTCTTATCTTGAGTAAATCACCTTTCAGAGTCACATGTCCAAATACAGTCTCATTCTCAGATACCAAGGTGTAGTTTTAGTCTGAGTTTTAGGCGAACACAGTTCAGTTCTCAACACTTTAAAAACATGTCATTTTATTCCCTAGAGGAAATTTGATGATGATGATGATGATGATGTGTGTGTGTGTGTGTGTGTGTGTGTGTGTGTGTTTTATGTGAGTGGGTGAGTGTTTGTGGAAGTATGTGTTTGGTTTGTGCACATGTGCAAGCATATGCTCATATGTTCTTGATCCTCTTACTCCCACCTTCAGTGTGATAGGCTAATAGACTTGCACTTCTGTGGCTTACTGAAAGTATGTGTGTGTGACAATAGACTTGCACACTATGCATAGCTGGTAGGGTTGGTTTTGCTAGAAAATAATTAGAGATTTTATGTTCCTTACTTATTACGTGAGGTCATTGGAGACAGTGTGGTGTAGACTCTTCTAAGGAAAAAAAAATGGCTCTCTCCTTTAATGGCGTGTTATTTTACATGATCCTGTTTTCTTGCAAATTATGATTACTCACGGTACTGATTTAGTGCTGGAGATGTAGCTCAGTGTTAGAATGTGTATTTAAGCATTTGTTAGGCCCTGCATTCTCCTGTCAGAAGATACTGTATAATCTTACAATGAAAAAGTAGTGATAAGATGAAGGCTTTAATAAATATTCTATGTGAAAAATGATGTATGGACAGCAGTTGGGCATAAAGAGGGGTTAATAATTAAACAAAGGGCTTTTCTTTTCTTCCAGAGCCTTCTTGTATTAGCATCATCTGTCCACTGTGGGGACCTTAGGAGACTGATAGTTGACTGTGTCACTAGGATTTGTTTTATATATCTGCTTCCATGTGCACATTACATCAGTTAGGTAGGAGAACACAAATGCTGTGTTGATTTCTTCCTGAAAAACATGTTTTAGTCCTGGCCAGTGAGGGGTTTTTTGAGACTTTCTGAAGGATGTGAGTTTGCACTCTCTTGAATAAGATGTTTCTATTACAGGAAACTCTGCTTTCCCTGTTACTATGGGTTCTTTTTCTGAGATACTAATTTTGGGCTTTCTCATGTCTAAGTAAAATTAATTCCAGTCATTTCCCTCACTCTTATCATCTTGACCTTTATCCCATCTCATAGTAGGGACATTATCTGTACATAACATGAAATATATACATGGGGTTTGCAGAGCCCACCCTTCTCCCTTCATTAGGGCAAGTATGACAGGGAGAGTTGGCTCTTGGCCTTTGAGTTGGCAGTGGGATGAGAGCACCCACTCATTTTGCTCCTAGCATTTCCATTAATTGCTTCATTCCTCCTCCTGCACAGAAAACCTGAAATCATGTCTCCAATTATTTCTGCTCAGAAGTGAGACATAGCAGTCTTCCTGGCCACCTTACCCATGTAGTGTCCTCTGGATGGAACCAGGGGAAAAAGACTTGGGCTTTTTAGTGTGTGATTTCTCTCTAAAAGTATGTGAGACAGAAAAGATACCACCACACAGTACTGTCTCCTGGTAGCATTGATTACATACCACTTGTCACTGTGGTATTTAACACACACACACACAAACACACACACACACACACACACACACACACACACACACAAAGCTTATGAATATACATGTACCTAATTCGCACCTTCTCTTTTAAAAGTAAAAGCATTTAGAAAACTTGATCTCTTTTGAGGGTCTTCTTACGTTTCTTTTGTTGTAAATTTCTAAAGTGTTGAGTTTCAAGTGTCATTGTATGACATGTGCATGCCCCCATGTCCAAATACACAGACTCAGCACACATATGTGCATGTCTTTGTATGTACAAAATTTATAGCCTTATAGATAGCATCTTAAGCTTGCTTGAATTAACCACATTAGCTGCCTTCAAGGGACCTTGGAGAGATGTTTTTAAATACTTGGAGACGAAGGTATTAATTCATCCTCTTACAAAAGCTGGGTGTTGAACTAACTCAAGGGTCAGCATTACTCCTTTACAAGTTGCTTCCTTGAAATCTTGAGCACTCCTGAGTTTCGGTGGGGACACATAGAATAGTCAGTCATTGGATACCGGCAGGATTTTCTACAAAGTAAAAGTTAATAAATGATTTCCTATTTTCCTCATTGAATGAACGTTAGCGTTTTGGCCAATCAAATGCAAAGATTGTTGAATTTAACTTTATAAAAACAAAACTTTTTATTTTGGGATAGGGTAGCTACCTAATGAATAACTTAGTTGATGGGCTCAGGGCTTCCAGTCCTGTCATGCTTCTGTTCAGAGTCTAGCTTCCTTCCACTCAATCCACTTTCCCCTTATCTCCATAGCTAGGGCATTGTTTCCCTTCACCGTTCCTCCGTTTGCCTAAGATGATCTGAGTTCGTTTTGGGAGTTGAATTCTCCTACATGGCCAGCCCTGCTGGTGCAAGAAGACAGGTAAAATTCAAGAAGTAAGCACTTAGTAGGGCCCATTTCTTGTGAAACGTTTGTGTTGGTAGAAATTCAGTATATGGTTTGACTCTTTCTTCCGACACTAGACTATTTAATTCAACCACTTGTAGATGTGAGTCTTCAGTCAAAGATTTGGCATAATCTTAAAACAATAGCTAATATTACCAGAGAATTAGACTACACAGTGCAGTGTGAAGGTAGATGGCTGGAAAGAACTCCATACTCATCCACTCCCTCTCTGAAGGCTGTCAGGAGACTCGTTGTCAGCAGGACATGTTGCCTTTGTAAAAAAGGCAGAGATGTTTATTATTATTATTATTATTATTATTATTACTTGTAGATTAATTTTAATGTTCATATTCCAAATGAAAACTTCATTTTCAAATGTTTTAACTGAGAGGACAAAGTTGTGCAAGTAAACATATAAAATAAATTTTAAATATCTTTTTATAAGCCAAGACTATTGGGAAATTGTTTTCATGTAGTGGCATATACATCTGTTTCATAACTGATAAAAATGTAGGCCAGCATTAGAAATGTAATTTAATTTTTTCCTTTATGGAACTAGTAGTATTTTTCAGTTCTGATGAAGCTTAGTTGTTAAAACTATCTCCATTTTAACTTTCCCCAAGCTAAATCAGTTCTGCTGTTCCTGAATTTGATGGATGTGTTAGAGGGACGTTTGGATAGGATAGGAGACCTGATCAGTGAGCAGTGTAACACTCATAGTGACCTTCATAGCAGTATGTGGGAGGGCAGGTTTTTTTTAAAGACTACTTTAATATTAAGGAAAGGAAGTACCTGCCACCAAGCTGAGTGAAGGCTAAAGTTGTCTTGGGCTTCCAGGTGTTCTGCAGTAAGATGAATGTCATTTCTCTTGACTGATACTGCCCTATAAGACTGCTATTACACTGGGATTCTTGGGAGCATTTCTTTAGTATGTTGTATAAATGTGATTTACATTTATTGCTTGCAGTTATTTAGAGAAATAGAATCCTGCATTGTTATTTTAATTATTGCTTCATCAAACCTGCTTTTTTCATACCCATATTTTATCTAAACTGTTCAGCTTTTTCAGTGTAAAATGAGCAGGTTTGTATCATCTGAACTATCCATCACTAATAGCTTATTAAACATATACATGACATAAAGTATTTTACCATGGGGCTTTGGGTCCTATGACACATGAAATGCTGAGGGCAGTAGAGTAAAATTAAGAGTCATTTACCATCCTACTTTATGATTTAATATATGGCAAGTTTTATTGCTCACATAGGTCATTATTTACAGCATTTATTTAAAGGACTTATTTAATTTTAATAGAATATGTGTGTGCATGCATCACGCACACACACACACACACACACACTTACAGTTGGAGTGGAGGACTATGAGGTCAGGTGCTTGTGGAGGCCTAAAGAAGACATTGGATCTCCTGAAGCTTGAATTGTGGACAGTTATGAGCCTTCCTGCATTGGTGCTGGGAATGAAACTTGAGTCTTCTGTTAGAGTACTGTGTGTTATTACCTGCTGCGCTATCTCACCAGCCCTAGATCCAAACCTTGCACAATCCACAGAAAGTGATTTTTCTTCTTGGTATCTTTAAATTTGAATTCTCAATTTTTACTTAATAGGTCCACTAGACTAGATACCCTCACCCAAAGAGAAATTATAAAATATCTCAAAAACCTGTAGTAGTCTTTTAATGTAAGCGTACATCACACAGATGTTGCTGGATATCCTGTTTTTAGTTACTAAACTCATAAACTTCAGTTAAGTTTCTATTTAGACTCAGTATGTAAAATGAAATTTTAACCCAGGATCTAAGGGATTCTATAATCAAAACTCTTGCTTATATTAGTCCTACATTTAGAATTGGGAGCTCTTGGAATTCTGTTTACAAGTTCCTCAAGTTTATTGTAGTCATGGTGCCTTATAAACACTTGAACAGGGCAGATCATAACCAGTATTTTCATATGAGAGGTCATGTGTCTTTATTATTTGTCCCAGTCTGTGTTAAGTTTACAAATTATGTAAACATCTATGAAGCTAGTTTGTTGTCAGCCCCATCTTGTGTCTCTCTGTCTGTAGCTCATCTTCGTCATCCAGCTTTCTTCTTCACATTAGAAAGTACTCCATCCAAAGCAACAAAGTATGATACTTCTATGCTTTCCTGTTCACTCAGAGAGACTTGGCAGCACTGTATAGAATAATGTATAGAGTTACCAGGATACATAGGAAACTGAAAAAACAACCTGACTTTCCTTTGTTACAGGAAGATAATGTTCTCACATATTAACCCACAGCAAAGCTCTGGGCTCACTCTAATTGGCATGGAGAAGGTCTGTCAACAATTGAGCTTTAGAAGAACAGTTTTAGTAGATGTTTAGGATTTGGTGAGCTGTACAGCAAAATACTAGCCTGGAGATTTCTTAGCAGAGTGCAGTGATGATAGCCTGACCAAAGGTGGAAGGCTGTTCATTTAAGAAGATACTTCTAGACTGAGTCAGAAGCACATGGAGACACTGCAATCACAACACTTCAATAACAGTCTTCTTTCTGAGGTGTGCTGCTCTGGAAAAGGAGGAGCTCACCCACTGTCTGCTTAGAAGAATTTGTCTTTCCATTAGGCCTGATTCTTGCAGTGTTCCCGAACCTGATTGTGCCTAGCTTCAGATCCTTTCCTTAGAGGAACCAGCTTTTGCTTCCCCTGCATTCTGTTCTGCTGTCTCCATGAGGAAAGTCCTTGAACATTTCTCTACTTGCTTCACTTGAGTGAAAACAAAGCCATTTCCTGCCTGGCACAGGAGACTGTTGCTTGACCTGGGGGCACAGTGCCCTCTCCTGCCTCTCTCCTCTCCTCCCTGATTAGAGCTGATAAGCCATAAAGGGAGGACATCCTGATGCAAAGGCCTGTGCTTGATTAATGGCTCTCGTTACTCTCTCATTGAATACCTCAGCTGCGAGTTCCATTGCTTTCTCAGCCTACCCACCTTCTGGATGTCCCTTTAAACTCCTTAAATTTTCTTTTAGCATCACTCAAACAGTGCCTCCTTTTCAAAGTCCTGGGCCTTCTGCCTGCTAGTTTCTGAGATATTTTGTGATGGGATACAGGATGAGTGTTGCAAGATCTAGTGTCCTAAACACAGTCATTGTTGGTTTACTGGTCAGGTGCTTTCTGGGTGAAATTGAAGTTTTCAGAACTCTCTCTCTCAGAGTGTGACAAAGCTCTACATCAGTTAAAGGGAGAATGCTAGAAAGAGAGTTAAAGGGACAGCTATTGAATGAGGAGTTTGCAGTTTGTTCTAGTACCGACTGTTGGAACCCTTTCCAGGTTATACAATTAAGGTTTTCTCATTTTTCTGTGAAATATAAGTAATAAAAGTTGCACAAGATTCTTCTAAGATTAAATGAAGAAATCTATATGATTTGTATTTAGTAAAAGCCTGGTGAAGTGTTAGTTGTTATAATTACTGAACCAAAACAACAGATATGATACATCAAAGTTGACTAGTTAAAAGATAGCTGTAGGCAGACTAATGTATTTCCTGTATTCTGGTTCTTTTTTGTACAAATTCAAATAATAATAATAGGAATGCATCTAAATATCACAGTGGTTTGAAGGAAGATAAAGTTTAAAGGGAGATAAAGGAAGATGAGTGGGGAGTTACCCTGATGTTCTGGCACAAGCATTATAGCTGCCAATCCTATGTAGTCAATGAGGTAATTCTAAACATTTACATTTATGAGAATGTCTAAGAGTTTTAGCACTTGGGAGGTAGAGGCAGGAGAATCAGACATTTGTGGTCATTCTCAGCTTCATGGTGAGTTTGAGGACAGCGTAGGATACATGAGACTCTGTCTCAAAGACAAAACTAAGAGTCGTAAAGTGCGGTGTGGATGGATATGTACTTCATTGTGGAGTTCTGTACCAGTTATCTTGGCTGTAAGGCCTAGAGCTCCTCAGGGGCAGTCATTCCTTCCAGGAACTCTAGAGCAGCTGTATGTATGTTCCATATGCCCAGCACGCCATGTGGGCCTTATTCGAACATAATAGAAGTAGAGAGAACGCTAACCCAGATAACTTCATCACAGACCACTGTGAAAGCTCCCTAGAGCTTCCCATTTTTTAAGAAGTACAGACCAGTTAAAATGTACTGTAATATGTACACATGTATTGAAAAACAGAGAGGATAAACTGAGTAAAAGCTGCCCTTGCTTATCTTCACACCTATCCTTCTGCATGTGAATACTTTGAAGGGCTCACTACTTTATCATTTTATTGCATTTTATTACATCATAAATTTTTATATCTTGCTAACGATCCTACAGGAAGCTTAATTGTTTATAGGAACATCTTAATTAACTAGAGTTCACCAGGTTAAGCGGAACACAAATTGAAGGGGTGATAAATGAAACACCCTCCGCTCCTCTCCTTTTATCGGATGCATTATTCAGATAAACTAGTATCTTCACCAGGGCTATAAGGACTCATCCCTAAGCATTCTGTGTTGATGCTCCCCACCACTCTCTCTCTACTGTTTCCTAATGGGTGACTTCCTCCAGCCCTGCTCTACTCCTATATGGAACTGTGATGAGAGACGAGTACTCTCACAGAGAATTCTCACCTATATACTGAAGGTCCTGAAATACTCATTTTGCATCCTGTTCTTTCCCAAGTGTTTGCCTTCTTTAGATCTTCCCAAATCAATCTGTTGTGAGCTATGAGCAGATTACTGTGTGTTAGAAAGTAAGTCACTACCACAGCTGAATAGATGATGAGTGATGTCTGTTAAGAGGCCCAGTAGCTTTATCATGTTCTCCTTTTTGGCTCCCTAGTAGAAATGGAATCCCCACATTGACCTCTTGGCTTTCCCAACTTGTTGATGATGAGTTGGTGACACTAGGCATGGGGTCACAAACCTATCTGACTGAAAGGACAGTTTAACTGACCTTAGATTTCGTAGGCCAACAAGTGTAAAGGCAACTCTAGACCTGGCTGTCTAATAAGGATACTTCTTTTGAGCCCTTGAAATGTGGCAAGTTCAGACTGAGATGCACTGTAAGTAACCAGATTTTGGAGATCCTGTCTTAAAAGAAAATTAGGTTGTAAAATTATCAGTAAGAAGTATTCTGTCTCATTACATACCAACATCTCTGTCATATCTAATAAAATTTCTAAAGTTGTATCATGTTTACTTTTTGACTTTCATTAGTGAAAGCTGAAAAACTTTTAAAAAGTATGTTGAGGGCCTGGGGATGCAGTTCAGTTGGTGCTGTGCTTACTTGCCATGCACAAAGTACTGGATTCCCCAACACCACTTAAAACAGGACATGTCTACAGTTCCTGTGCTCAGGAGGTAGAAGCTAGAGGATCGGTTGTTCAAGGTCATCCTTCCCCTCATAGTTAGTTCAAGGCAAGCCTAGGATATATGAAAGCCTGCCCTACCCCCCAAATTCTAGAATCCTCTTTCTAAAACCATGCTGTTATAAGCTATCTGTGCATAACATAAACTTAGAAAACCCAGTCTTAGGTTGAAATGGATTACTAGCAGAGTGGTTGAGTGTCAGTTCAGGCTCTAGTGTCTCCTTGGTCACTGGGAAGACTCCCTAGAGCTTGCCATTTTAGCATTCCCACAGTATTGAACATGTGTAGCCTTTCCTGTGGTGCCCTGTTCATGCTGGAGGAGCAGTTCCCTCCTCTTGCAGCTCTGCACTGAGTGCCTCTTACAGGAGGCAGGTCTTTGTGTGATGCCACCTTCCTATTGTGCCAAGGAGCCTGGGAAGATACACTTCCTCTTTATGATGCTTCTGGTACCTTAAGTCACAGCTTCTGTGTGCTATGTGAGACAGTGTCTTATGAAAATTTACTTTTTCTGTAAGTCTCTGTTCTTTGATTGCCTGCTCCTTTAGCAGAAGCCCCTTGCTGTGGCCTGCAAGGCTGCTGGTTCCTTGTCTTAATTCCCATTTCTTCATTTCTCTTTTGAGTATTCACTCTGATTTTTCTTTGAAATTTTCTTTGAGTCTTTAGACAACAGAGTAAGTGAGAGCTGTATAGAAGGTTTTATAGCTCCACTACCTAGGAAGTACATTTTTAAGACATTACCTTTGTTCGATCATTAACAGATGTTGGCCCTTTTGTTCTATTTAGAAGTTGTAGTCTAGAGTCAAATAACTCTATTTTCGTTGGTAGCTCTTTCAAACTTTTTTCTCCGCAATAATACCAGAGTAAGACATTCTTGCTTTCCTCCTTGGCTGATCATGCTTTCCACTATCAGTAAAAATTAAAAAACAAATCAAGTTCTAACATAAAAGAAAACACCTGTTTGGCTTGGAAAGCTTGGCTAGGGAGAGCCTTTTTCTGACATGCCAAACGCGACCATCACAGGGCCCTGCAAAAAGGCCTTTTTTTCTGTCTCTATTTCATGTGAGCATTGGCAGAAACTCTTGACAAGCAGTTCTTCATATTTTATTACGTTCTTGTCTGCAGAATCTCTGTCAGGCAAAAACCTTGTCAGCGGAAAACCTGTCGTAGGATCAGAGGAGACAAAAACAGGTGTCACACAGGCAGTCAAAACTGAAGGAAAAAAAAAAAGATTAGGCTAAAGAGAAAGAGGCAGACAATTACATTAATGCCATTGCTTTTATCTTATAGATGTGTGTTATTATCTCGGGGTGCTGAGTGCGCAATTGCCTCACAGAAAAGTAGACAGGAGACAAGGGGAAACTTGATAGTTATTAACTGAAGAGGCAGTGTGTCAAAGCTGGATGGGGTTCAAAGTTTTACAGAAGGAAAAAAATGCAGGCAGCAAGCAACGGCTGTGTGGTTCTGCTTTCGGCTACATAAACTTTGTAGCAATCTAACATTTTCTACTTGGAAAAAGATCATAGAAAAATTAATGAAAGATGTGATATGGAAGCTTTGGGGGTAACATTTATTCTATATACATGCAACTCAGTGTCAGAACCTTTTCTGTCTCATAAAATCTGGCCACAATGAGATACAATGTGAGCCATGAAGACAGGCATTTGTCAGTTCAGCTGTGTTGTTTGGATATGTTTAAAACACCTATTATCAACACACTTTTAATTAAAAAAAGCTATTAAGAAGCCCTTTTACTAAGTGTGAACATCTGTACGTGCAAGCTGTAAATTAGAAGATCACATATGTGTGCCTCAGTCAGAGACTAAATGAATTTGGCAAGTGTTTTCTGTTACTGGGATTTTAAACACAGTCATATCTAAAGGAAATAACAAATGCTACATTTCACAATTTGCATTGATTTTTTTATTGTGTCTGTTGGTACTGATTAATAGAACTTTTCTAATTAGGAATTAGAGTGATTATCATGATCAGATTAGTAAACAGAACTTGCACAACAAATAATCTCTTCTGCTTCATTGTTACTCTTATCCTTCAAAACTTGCCTCCTAAAAGCTGAGACCCTGGTGGTGTATCTTGCAGTTTCACTTTGCCAGTTGCTTAAACCCTGGAAGGTTTTAAGCTTTATTGATAATTCACCCAGTCAGTCGGCCCACAAACAGAGGACAGGGCGGCAGCTGTGTCAGTTTTCGTGCCTGGTTAGTTATACATTGGTTGTGTTAAGAAAACATCAACAGAGACGTTGTTCTGGCTGTAGGCATTTTTTTTTTGGTCATGTATTTAATACTTGGTTAGTTTAGATTTTTGCTGAGCCCTAAGACTTCCTTCTTAACCCTCTTTATGGGCAAATCTTTATACTGAGGCTTTGATCCCACCATTACCAATCAGAGCAGTTTGATACTCAATATGAGCATTATGCAAATCCAGAATCCAGAAGAAAACAAACGGAAATGTCCATGTGGGAGGAGCCCAGAGTTTTAAGGGATTATATGTAGTAGAAGAAAACTAAAAGATGAAGGATAGGTTCAGAATGAGATTTCAGACTGACTTACTGGGGAAAAGGGAAAAGCAAATGATGACACAAATCTGATGCACGTTTTAAACACTGAAGACGTGAGAGTAGGCTAATTTCTTCTAGGTGTTTGCGACCAGATGCTGGCCTACAGTATCACTGCTTTCACTGAGTCTTGAAATGTTTCCTTAATATATCTGACAATGTTTAAAGCATGCACTGCATTTCATTATTTCCTTTGTGGAAATGTATAGATACATTCTCCTTCAAGGAAATTAGGTCTATAAAGCAGATGGTTTATATATATATATATAAGAATTCATTTTTTTATCTTTTAATAAAAAGATATGCAGCTCGCTCATGCAAGTTTTAAATTTTCATGTTCCATTTTAATGGGTTATGTTTTATAGCCAGCATACATTTAATTCATTGATACAAAAACTGAGTGGAGTAGGGTGTATGTAGCCAACTCTAGGCTAGTCTTGGCAGCTCAGCATTGGATAGAACTACAGTAGTGTTAATAAACCTGTAAACCTGGTTTCAGTAAGGAAATGTAATTACCAAAGCTCTTCCTACAGCTACTGTCAAGTGTGCAGATTAGTTTTTCTCTTTTCTCTTAACCACCTTGAAGGAGAGTTGCTGCAGAGGAGCAAATATGTGCCCCTAGACTTGGGCCATGTGGAGCAAGGGAAGCAGCATTGTGCCTGCCTGCCAGGAACGTGAGCTTCTGAACCTCCACACACTGACAGTCTACTTTCATGGGTGCTGCAGTCAGACATTAATGATTCCCAACATCAGTTCTGAAGACTTTATTATGCATAAGGCCACAGGGGAGAAATGCCAATCAGCTTGAAATATTAGCTGCATGGTCTCAAGTGCTGCACAGATTCTCCTGCAGACTAATTGTGGGTGTTTCTCTATGTATGTGTTCCCATATTCTGAGAGCTGAGTGCCAACGAAAACTGATTAAATACAGTGGCCGGTGGGGCTTATTAGAACTACTTTTGTCTCACGTCCCTTTCTATAGTTTAGAGCCATATTGTAATGGATTATGAGAGTATTTATAGACTTCTTCATCCATTAAGGGGTCATTGACGTACAGTATATAAGGTGGTGTGTGTAATGAGGGTTTGTGGAGTCTTGGTAGAGTCTTTAAATCTAAAACTACCAACACTGTCTGTTCAAGAAAGGAAGGAAACCCTTTACACCTCTGGGTGAAGTTGTCATCAGCAGGCTGGGAGATCAGCTCTTTCAAAGACCTATCGGTTTCTTTCTTCTTTCTTCTAAAATAATTCCAACAAGTAAGCCTTCTCTCTCCTTTGCATCAGCTCACCTAATTAATTCAACTTTGACAAGAACAGAGAGAAGTTGTGACTTCAGAAGAACAGGAGTTATTTTGTACCTAATTTGCTCCCAATTACATAATTCTTTATCCTAAAAGCAGTGAATAAAATCTGCAGATCTAAATATTATTCAAGTCATAAGGAACTTCCTATTAATCCTTCTGCCTCATGATCTCCTGGTTCACTAAAACGTTTCTAATGTGCGTCATTGCTCCTTATCGGTGTTCTCCCCTGGTGGGGATGCTTTTATTAGGAGCAGGTCTGTAGTCTCTATGAGGAGGCTAAGCCTTTGCATTGAGCTCTGATAGTCGTTTCTAGTAAGAGAACTGAGTCTTATAATGGCAAAGGATTGATGTTATAATGATTCCAAAGGGTCCTTTTATGATGGAGTTCTAAATATGTGAAATCCCATTAAACCTGTAGAAGTTCATGGGCTAGCTCTATTGAAATGACATATCGTTATATTGGGTATAGTGTGCTTATTATAAAGTGTGGCGTAATAGGAAATTATTGGTCATATTAGCAGGAATGAAGAGCCATTCACCTTCATAAATTCAGAAGCTACAGCCTAGACATTTGAGGTAGAAGCAATAACAATATTCTATTTATAAGTAATCAGAACCTTAAAGATCTGACCTCAGAAATTTCACTAACAAAATACTGTTACTAAAAACTTGATTTTAGGAGTTTAACATTAATCATGGAAAAGTTTATATTTTTTAATTCAAGGACATGTGTTAAGTATTTTATCTATTAGAAATTAGTATAGTATACCCGGGTCCAAATGTCCTGAGAACTGACTGCTTGGCACTGCTGTAATTGGAATCCTAAAGGCAGTTGAGAATAGACATGAAGTTCTGCAGCTAGCCTTGCAATTTAAAGCTCACTTGGCATTCTCCCAGTGTTAAAAGAATGAGCTTTCTTTTATAACTTATAAAATTGTTTCAAACCGACATTTAAAAACATTAAAATATCCAGGGCAATACTAAAATGAATGAAATAACTTTTACATACTTTTCATATTAATTCCTAATTGTTTGGTACTGCAAAGTGGGTGGTTTTCAATAATCATTTTCCACTTTTCCCACTCCTTACTTCAATGAGTAAAGGTAACGGCTGTAAGCGCCACACTGCTATGCTTGCCCAACTATGAGATGGCATCCACTGGACATGTGCCTGTAATTAGCATATTTCTCCACAAATCACCAAAGTAACTTGAGTTTGACTTTTTAAGAAAGTCATGTTTTTAAGAAGCTGTGGAAAACTAAGAGCTATAAACTACCACTGAGAGTCAGTTGTCTGAGGTCAGTGAAAAGCACTTTTGTACTCTTACATTAAGGAAAAAAAGGGTTTAAGTATGTTCGTATTTCAGTGACCTTTCAGAGAAATTTTGGAAATGGAGTCTTCAGAATTACATGTTTAAATTTATTTTAATTTATTTGAAGGTTCTGGAGTAATTCCTGTTACTGAAAATTGAAATTAAAATAGTCACTGTCATCATTGCTGTTCGTCATCATCTTCATCTTCATCATCATCATTTTAGATACCTCATCATGATTAAATTAACCATATCATCAAAAGTATATGTTATTACATATTTATTATATGTCCTGTGTCACATTTGGTACTTACATTGACATTCTACTAATAATCTACAAAAATTCTACCTGTTGTCTTATTTATGATTCTGTTCTTCATATCCATGAATGTTCTTTCTCCATATACATGTATCCCTTATCAGTTCTGTGTCTTAGTGATTAGCCATCACTTTTTTTTTCCATATCTTAAAAAAAAAGTTAGAAGTGATAGAAAAGGCAGTAAGTAAATCTTGGAATTCCTGTCAAGAGAGCACCCTAACCTTACCCTTAAAACTGTAGTGATTGCACAGCCTCATTGTTGTGAAGAGGAGAGGAGAGCTTTGAGCAAGGGGTCTGGGTGAGGCCCCATGCTAAGGTGGAGTCCTCAGGCTTTTACCAGTTTAGAACAAGGCCTGTAACTATGTTTCCTGTATTAACTGTTGATCTGTTCAACAGTACGAGGACTAAACACCCAGTATCTGTCATGTGCCAGGTATTGTTACATGACCTCTGAGAGTGCAGCCTGTGGCTGGTATGTCCACAGTTGACATGAAAGTGACCATGTGGTTGCAGTGTTTTGCTTCTAGATGTAGAGACTTCTCCAACCTTGGTGAAAAAAACAAAGAAACAACAACAACAAAAACACACAGAACCTCAAATGATGCCCCAAAAGCAGAAAGGGTTCATGAGGAAGAAGAAAGTAATTTAAGGGTAGCCCTGACATTATACATCTGAAAAATGAAGCCATACAAATGGAATCTTGCTTGTACTGGCAGCTTCTCCTCAGAATTTTGTTTCTTTCATGCCCCACCTTAGGTGGTTTTGCTTGACCCCACAATCTCTTTGTAAATTATGTTGGAATGATAAATGTGTGTTTGCAATTTCATGTTTGTGTGTTTGTTTGTTTTGTTTGTTTGAGGTTTAGGGGGGGGGATGAGATTCAAGAAGGGTTTCTCTGTGTAGCCCTAGCTGTTGTGAAAGTTGCTCTTCAGATCAGGGTGGCCTGGAACTCAGAGATCTACCTTCTTCTGCTAGGATTAAAGGTGTGAACCACCATCCCAACTGTCCGTTGATTTGTATATTTTGAAGACTTTTTACTATTCTTTATTAACCAGAAGTGGGCCTGAATCATCTCTATTTTGTCTGAATCATCTCTGTTTTGTCTTAAAACTTAACATGGGGCCAGAAACACCCATTTAGTGACCAGATATTAAAGTGCTTGGAAATCAGTGGTAACCCACTTTGGTTGAAACACAGGCTTCATGGCATAGAATTATTATACTAGAGAGAAAAACAACCCTGATCAAGATCATTGACTGTGTTTAATGTATATATATGCGTACACGTGTGTGTGTGTGTGTGTGTGTGTGTGTGTAGGAGTCTGTATTGAGGTAAAGTGGTTAGTTGTGTGAAGACTGGGAGAGTAATAGAAACCTTTCAGGAATAGATCATATCTCTCAGTTAGCAAAATGACTTGGCATTACTGTATTAGACAAATATAAGAGAAACACCAAAACCTAGTCAAAACCATTGCCACAATGAGGGCATGATGGCCTAAACACCTGTTTGGAAGTGGTAGAAGTTAGATTAGAAAGGAGGAATTGATCCAAGACAAACTGCAATGGGACTAATAAGCGATTGATTATGCAAGAAAGCCAGAAGTAATTAGAGCTGGTTCTGTATGTTCTTGGGAGATAATGTTAAGAGAGGAAAACAGTTTCAACAAGACAGAATCTGATATCTGCAATTTTTATCTCAGCGTACAAAACCACCCAGTGAAAGATGAGGCTGACACAAGTTCTTGTTTGCTTAGTGAGATGATAGATAATTGTATTGTTTTTCTTTTTCTTTTTTAAATTTATATCATTTAATAAAAGAGCATCTCTAACAAAAAAAAAAGTACACTAAAGTAAATTGGATTTGAAAGACTGTGCCCACATTTCCTAGTCCTTCTGAGCAATACAGGTCAATTATGTGTTTATATTTAAGAGTATGGAGAGGAATTTACAGGATTGTGCAAGAATACCTGGATTCCTAGGGACAGATTAACACTAGTCTGTAAGGGTAGCATGTGATGCTACTTCCCTGGAAACCTGATCCTTTCTTTTGTCTCTTGGTAGATATCCCTTGCAAATCAGAATGTCCCAGTCAGTCTTCTGTAGTTCTGCTTCATCTTCATACCAAGCATCTTCCTACCCTGCTTCTCAGCTTGATCTTCTTTCTACTCTTTCCACTTGGAGTTAAGTAGCACTCTTCAAGCCACTGGAGTGTTATACCTGAAAGATTGTTGAGGCCCAAGAGCAATCCATATATAGTTATATGCCTTGCAACTGTTGTCAAGCAACTGGTGATGTAGCTGGTCTTGGGGCCCTCAGAGATTAAAGGAACTCTCTCCTTAATCTGGAAAGCTGCCGTTACTGTCTACACTCTACAGAACTGCTTCAAGGATGTGCTCTGAACCTTAGTCTTTGTTTCCAGCTGTCTCTCCGCAGATAGCATTACCATAAAGGTTCATTTCAAGACTCTCATCATTCAACCTATCACGTGGGTACAGTGAAATTAAGAAAATGTATCTATAAATGTAAAATCTTATTTTTTTTAAGTTTTAGATATCACTGCAGATAAAATCGAAATAATAGGAATATTAATGTTCATGATTTATTAAACAAAGAGTGGATTATCTGTCAGGGAAATTAGATGAAACTGTAGATTGTTTCTTCACAGATTATCCGTGATGTAAATAGTGCTCAGAAGAAAAAAATTAACTGCTGTTTCTGTGATGTTGTCTACTGTTGCCAGTGTAACTCTTGAAACGCCTGGCATATGTACAAGCATTTGTTCGCGTCCCTGGATATATGATGGTCACAACTGTTTATAACGAGAGAATGTGTATGCTGCTAAAAATTAATATTTGGGTTATTATTTATTTATTTTCATACTATTTTACTAATAGGCTAAATATAGTAGTTAATAACTCTCTTATCTCTAGTAGAACATATTGTAAACTTTATAAGATTAAATAAGCTCTAAATAGTGATCATTGAAATCAATTTGGGGTGTGTTTGTATGTGGTGTATGTGTGTGTATCTGTGTGTTTATGTGTATACGTGCACATGTGCTAGAGATTGTGAAATAAGTATTTTATGTCGTTTAATTGGATAGGTGATAACTACCTTATTGAGTGGTAATCACGTTTCTGAAAGAAATTATGGGAAAATTATGTCTACAGATTTTATCCAGTGTGTTTTGAAAATCATAATTAAACTGGATTAGAGAGTGAGCATTACTTATGTGTTAGGGGCTTTTCTGTACTCCTAAAGACCTGTCCTAGGAATAAGTAAGCCTTGAGGATAGTAAGAACTTAGCCTGAATACTCAGGGAGTTGGGAGTCCCTTCTCATTATTGGATACTCCTCTATGTGCCCTGTAGAGGAGTGCGTTTGTGAGAATTGCCTGACATTAGGCCTCAGACTTAACCTGCCCCTTCTTTGCCTCCCAAGGTGTGCATGCAGCTCCGTGGCCGGGCTCATCTTAGCTCCTCTAGCTCCTGTTATTTCCAGAAGCCATGCATCATGTCTCCCATGCTAAACACAAACAAAAAAGCCTGATGCTTTAACTAAACTTCTATACTTTTGTCAGATCTTAATATATAAAATTAAAAATTTCCAGTTTGTAGAGCATTTAATATTTTCTGTGGCCTATTAACAACAATAACAACAAAAAATTAGGAACTTTTTATAGACTTTGCTTGTTAGGACAAAAGTTCCTTATAGTCCTCCCATCTGACCTTTTAGAACTATCTCTATCCTTTTGCCTCTATGGTTACTCATCTCTTTTATACACGTTTAGGTGGTAGGGTGGGGGTTGAGTAGACTCCTGGCCAGCAGCATCTGCATCTTGTGAAAACTTGATACAAATGCAGTCTTGGCGTCACACCGAGTAAGAGAGTCTAGGAGAACTGGCCCCACTCTCTGGTCTAACAGGCCCTTTAGGTGGTTCTGGTGCACACCATGACTGAGAAACTCTGTGCTGATTCCACCTGCCTGTATTACTCACCTGCTAGCATCCTAATTCTCTTAGAGGACTCTGCCTTGTTCTTTCTCCTCTGTGCCACAGAACATTGATCAAGTCCCTTGTAGCGTTTACAGCTCTGGCATTTGTCTATCTTTGAAGATGGAGGGTACAACATAAATTACTTTTCATCTACATAGAGGACCTTCTCAGTGGTCTGTTAATAAGTGCTTATGAGCATGTGAATGTATGCATGGATGAAGGACAGCATTTTAGGAGGAGTTGTGATCAATAAGGTCAGTTGCTGTAGAGAGATCACGGAGAATAATGAATGAAAAATCTATTGGATTTCACAGTACGGCAGGTGTTGGTGACCTTTGAAATGCTTGCTTCAGCAGAGTGATGGGCAGAAAGCCCAGATTGCTCGAAGCTAGGGGCGTCCAACATGATAAGGACTTACACGCTTCTTATTGACTGTTTATCTGAACATTTAGAAATAGACTTTTCCTGGGTGAAGTTACTGAATGGCTCTTTTTTGTTGGTATCCTAATTCCATTGAGCCTGTGATCTTAGGAGATATGATCATTGTAACATGATGCATTTCTAGTTTTAAAATGAAACGACATGATAGGAACTTTAAAATGATACAGGACATTCAGTGAGTGCTTAAATGGCCATGTCTCTGCTTGTCCATCCATCCTATGATTATTTTTCTTTATTTGTGCTGTTGAAAACATCACTCTGCATTTTATAAAAGGTGAACTTTTCTTAGAACATTTCTCATTCCAGTCATGGCAGAAATTACGAATTTTATTTGGACTAGGGGAGTATACCTTTAGTTGAACAAGGCATTAAATTTGAAATTTACATGGTATCTACCTGGAGGTGTTCCCCAAAATGTAGTTGAATCAGACAGGGTTTCCAAATAGTAACTGAGATATGGCTGGGAAACACAATGTCTGACCTTAATTTTGGTTTCGCTTTAGAGAGGAAGGAAGAGACAGAGATTGAGAGAGAGTAAGTAAGTGAATGATTGATTGATTATTGGACTCATGTAGCCAAAATTTTAAGGATGAGATATTCTTGCTCTCAAACCTATCATTAATACCAGCATGTGGTCTTTTATGTAGTATGATATTGTCCAGGTCATTCAGCTCATATGATTTCCATTCATTAGAACTTTTGCAACCTACAAGTTCAGAGAAAAAGAGAATTACCACTAGTTGTAACTAAGATCTGGAATCTGATCTTACAGTCCATCATTCTCCCATGGTTGCAGACAGGGAGTAGGACACACTGGCTTGTCCTCAATGACCTCACTCATGCCTCTTAACAATCCAGGAGTTAGGCCTGAATCCTCCCCAGTCTGGGAGATCTTGGAATTCAGCAGAGCCTAGCTCTGGGTCACACATATTATATCACCTAAAAGACCAACTTCTTAATTTTTATCTCTCTAAATGTTATCAAAATTTGTTAACTTAGCTGCATGTGGTTGCATACAACTTTTGTACCAGAACTCAGGAGGCAGAGCCAGGCAGATCTCAGAGCTAGAGTCCAGCTTGGTCTAACATGGAAGGTGCCAAGGCAGCTAGAGCTACTTAAATGCTGTCTCTGAGTAAACTCCTTGGTGACTCCCTACAAACTGGAACTGTAAAATAGACTTCCTTGGTAGAGTATAGAGCCTTAACACAGAGTGATTATCTTTGATGCTGTGTTCAGGCTGAAATCATGGCTGATAGCTAGCTGCAAGCCACACTGTTTACTTTCCACATCTCTGTCTAAATCTCTAAGAGTCTTGAGAGCCTTTACTTTGTGGATTACTTGGGCTGTGTTGTTACTACTACTGACTTACTAGCCAAATATCATCTGCACTAGGGTCTGAAGCTAGCCCTATGCCTATCTGTGTAAATAAAGTTTTACTGGGACACACGCACACACACACACTCACACACACCAGCCTTACTTACATTCTCAAGTGTATAAGTGACTAATTGTTAAAGAAAAGTTGCAACTTAAAAACTAGTTACTAAATATCAGGTCCTTGTAGAATAAGTTGTTGAACCCTGTTGTACATGTTGCTTTGTCACACTATTCCTACGTCTTTATATATGATGCATTTATATAGAATGATCATAAACTATTGAGTTAGTTAAGTAGGTAAACATGCTTGCCTCCAGTCCTGATGATGAACTTAGTCCACTCTCCAGGGGCTCTTGTGGTAGAAGAGAACTGCTATTAGCCATATTCTGACCGCCACATGAGCACCATGGTAGATGTGCATACTTACAAAAAAATTAAATGTAAAAAAATAAAATAAAATAAAATATTCTTATATCTCCTGTCTGATTACAAAAGGTATATAAAGGGAAATATTTTGTCTTACATATTTTACTCATGCTTTTACAGTTATCTGAAAATTCCTGCCCCCTCCCACCCTTTTCTCATTCAGTCTTTTTCTCTTTGGAGCTACCAGCCTCATAGCTTCTTAATGCCTCAGAAGATGGGATAACACTTTGCCATCAGCTACCGAGCACATCTGAACATAAGTCTGCATTCACTTTGCAAAGATGCAGAGCGCCAAACCCCATGCATAAAATCCAGGATTTGGTGTCATATTCTTTCTCTGTGATCCTTTCAGCTCCTCATTTGTTGTGGTCAGAGTGCAAACAGGCTTGTTTGGTGGGGATTTGATGAAGGGAAGTGGAGGAGGAGCAGATTTTCCCTTTCCCCATGTCTAACGAGGGGCTCCAAGTAGATCAGCTGCTCATCACAAGGCTGCATCGTCAAGCTGAGCTTGAAGAACAAGATAGTAACACCGCTCTCTTGCCTCCTGCAGCCTAAATGCCCTATGGAGTGAGAGCCGACTTCAATCTGCAAGCTTGTGAAACCCTTATCTTTCCCAAACGTTAAATTAATTTTTAAAGCTATTTATTCAAAGTTGACTTAACCACCAGAATAGGATAGATCAGACAAATCAGCTGCAAGAAATGAAGTATGGGGAAACCCGAACTCTTTGACAAAGTATTCCTGGGAGTAAATGTGTTGAATGAAGCCAGCGGGTAAATGATAAGGGCCTTTACACTGTGGATGTAAGAAAGCAATTTATCAAGAGTACATGAACTCTCTGGTGGCTTCAAGTCAGGAAGAAATGAGAGTGGAGGAGGAGCCCTAAAAAATACATTAGAAATACTTAAAAAAAAAAAAACCTCCGTGTGCAAGTTCTTTTTAATCTCCCCATTATTATGCAGAAGTGTTGGTATGTTTGAATTGGGGTTGTTCAGCTTTCATTTGGGCGGTTGGCAATACTGCTGTGGGGTAAATTGTTAGGGAGAAAGCATTTGATACAGGCTGTTCAGTAGCTTAGAATCTGCAGGAACCTTGGGAATTCTCAGATGTAGCTATGACTTAAGGCACAACATTGTCTGAATCTATTTGCCTGACTCAGGAGGCTAGATGACTATCTCTCTGGCTTACAGGGTTTGCATTTTTACTCTCTAGGGCATATGTATATAATTCTGACAGTTAATTGTAACACCTTTTATGTCCTTTTGAGTAGTTCTGGGTGCCTTTCAGGAGCCATCTCTTGAATTTTGCTCAATCTCCTGAGCCCTGTGACTGAGACTTTTATCATCTCCAGTAGAGAAGCTGTGGCCACACACTTTGTGTTCTCTGGAGTAGGGTTCCCAGTAATTCAGATATGGATGGGAAATAAACCTTACGATCTTATCTTAAGGCTTTTAACGTTAGAGGAGAGATGAATTTTGTAGAGGTGAGGAGAAGACAGTTACTGAAATGTGAAAAGTATTTATTCTAAAAAATGGCCATGGTCAGCTTTCTCCACAAGATAATTCCATTAGCTAAAATCACAGTAACTCCCAGTTGTAGTCGTTTGTTTTTATTTTCATCTGACACCCTTGGAAGAACTCTTGACAGAAGTAAGTAAGTAACTTCCAGCCATCAAGCTAGTGAAGACAAAACGATCCCATAGGCAAATAGGAGAGAACTGTGGAGAACTACAGTTTCAGAAAAATCTTTCTTAGATAATTTGAGATGTAATTTTTAGCCCTCCACACAATTGTCAACTTTCCTCATT
Organism: Grammomys surdaster; assembly: GCF_004785775.1. Classification (NCBI taxonomy): domain Eukaryota; kingdom Metazoa; phylum Chordata; class Mammalia; order Rodentia; family Muridae; genus Grammomys; species Grammomys surdaster. The sequence continues at coordinate 4,382,357 of NW_021620772.1, read as the reverse complement.
TTTTCAGAGTAAGGTTTTGTTGTGGTTGCGATTGTGGTTGTTTTTGTTGATAACTTTTCTGTGTAGCCCAGGCTGGGCTTGAATTCTCCTCCTGAGCATTAAGGTTACAAGTACACAGTCTTCACCTCGCCAGGTTTGAATGAGGCCTTTTACCCTATAACTTAAAAAGACGGTCTTCCTCCTCTCTAAACCAGTTAGGAAGTCTAAGTGTGTTAACAGAGTTGAGTCTTTTTCTGTCTTAAAGGAGTCTCTCGACATAGTCCATGCTGGCCTAGGACACATCCCTCCACCTATACTGATATTATAGGTATGTGCCAGCGTACCTTGTTTACAGAGTGACTCTTACTTGAACAAGTGGTAAGTAATGTAAAGCCTCTTTTTACAGTGTGAATTTGGGTTTCTGTGTTTGTGTAGAAGAATAGAAGGCACTCTGACAACTTGAGCTACAGTTCAATTAGAAAATGAATTAGTCATGTTTTAAGAAAAAGCTATAATCATTTAGAACAAAAATCCTAAGTGACATTCTTTCTAAAAGTCAAATGTTTTATCTGACATTGTCTGTGATTTATAAATACCAAATCATAAGGATGCCAAAACAGGAGGTGAGGACACTTGCTTAAATATCTATGATCAACAGTTATCTGTCAGAATGGAGCCAGGATAATGTCCAATAATGTTTCTAATTTTTTTTGTCCTTTCTGTCTGTTTATCCCACCCCATCCCTGGGACATCGGTGGGATGACCACAGCCTTGGATAAACTCAGCACACAGCATCTGTACCACCCGACTCAAGTGGAGATTGTGCAGTCCAATGTAGTGTTTGACATCAGCAGCCTGATGCTCTACGGGACACAGGCAGTGCCTGTGCGGCTAAAGATACTGCTAGACCGACTCTTCAGTGTCCTGAAGCAAGAGGAAGTGCTACACATACTACATGGCCTGGGCTGGACCCTGCGGGACTATGTCCGAGGATACATCCTTCAGGTAGGAAAGGATTTGAGAACTGCATCCGGGCCAACTCTTGGTGGGTTCAGTGAGAACTATGGCTACATCTGGTTTGCTTCTTTCTCTCACACAGCCAGAGAGATGTACTCTCCTCAGGTCAGAGAGTAGGAACAGGGAGAGTTCTGTCTGTAGGCTACTGTCAGGCCTGTGAGCATGTAGTTGAAAGGGAAAGTAGCCTGTTGACCAGTGTTGCTTTATGTGTACCTTTGAATTCAACTCTTTCTTATATTTTGGTGCTATGCCGTAAGTCATTTTGCCTCTGATTTTTTTTTTATCTTCCTTCCTGTAACCCTTGAGAGGTTACTGTTGAGATCAACATGTTGAGAAACCCTGGGATCCAAAATCTGGATGATGCAAGACTAACTTATATTGAAGAAAATGTCAATTGGGAAAGGTAGACTCTTAAGTCTTTTTTGAAGGCTCCTATGGAGATATTTCCAGAACTAACTTCGTGGAAAGAAAAATGTTTATGGCTATGCCAGCCCTATAGAGTACCTTAAATATAACTGATATTTATGATCTGAGTTATCCCCTGTAAAATATAAGTCCTCAACTGCCGAATAAACATATTATACAGAAATTCTACTGAGTGGAGATGCTCCAGTCTATGTTTTAATTTGGGATGAGAACATACAAATTTCATGCCATTCTTTGGATCGTCTACACATCAACAGCGACAGAACAGCAGTAGCATAGTGAATAAAAATTTAAAAAGAACTGAAATGGCCTTTCTCTCCCATAATAGGATGAATTCTTAGTTTAGTAAGAGCCTCATCTTGAGAAACACGGAAGCTTTGTCCCTCAGAATATGAAATGAGGGTAAAAATAATTATATAGATCATTTTTAGTTCGTAGTACTTCCTATTTTGTTGCTGTGGGAAAACCCCATGACCAACGCAGCCTGCAGAAGGCTTTATATTGGCTTACAATTCCAGAAGGTGAACATTTTAAAAGGCAGAAGCAGCAGGTAGCGTGAATGGCAGAAGGAGCAGGAAGCTGAATGGTCACATCTTAACCACAAACACGAAACAGAGAGAGAACACAACCAGAAACAGCAAGAGTCTTTAAACTCTTGATACCTACATCCAGTGACATACTTTCTCCAGCAGGGCCACACTTTCTAACCTTCCCTAAATGGCACCACCAACTAGATACCAGGTGTTAAATGTAAGAGCCTGTAGGAGGCGTTCTTACTCAGAACATTACAGTTTTTAGGAAGTATGTTACATAGTCTCTCATGTGCCCCTCGTAAGACTATTTCAGCAAGATAAGCGGGTGGATGAGTCATAAGAGCCAGGGACTATGAAGGGATGTGTGATCCAGAGTGAACTAGGACAAAGAAAACATAAGAGCACGTTCACCATCACTGCTTGCACTGGCTCTGAGACCCTTGAACCAGGTCTCTCTGGAGCACTTGCCACATGATTGTTAACATATTTTGCCCTACAAGAAAAAAAAAACAAAGCAAACAAACAAAAAACCTTTTACACATGTCTCCCTAGAGTCGTTAGTTAGCTGTTTTCCTTTATTCAAAACCTATCAAATAACATCTTCCCTGGCTCCACTGTGATACTTGCTGCTGCCGTCAATACTGTATCTCAACACCATGACGAATTTTTTTACCTCAATGGTAAAATATGTAGTGTCTTTCTAGTCAGAGAAGTAGATATGTGCATGGCTATACTGGTTTGCCATCATAACAACTCTGTAGTAATTCCTGGCACATTTTGATGTCAATTAATAGACAACCGTATAGCACTGCTGTTTTCTACTGTTCTGATTTCACAATAGATTTTGTAAAAATAATGATTTAGGTATTAATTTTTCCAAAATTTTATTATGTCTCTACAGGATAGAAAATATATTTTTTTCAAATATATTATAGATTTCATTCTTTATGAGATACATTGCAAGAGAAGTGTCATAGTAGAAGACAGCAAAAAGCTTCAAACCAATATATAGAAATCTTCTTATTAGGAAAGGAAATGCTACATAAAAATACTACATATATTGCCATTTAAATATAATTATAATTAATTTTTATTAATATAAATGTTGGCAAGTCTCAATTTTTAATGTTTCATTTCTTAAGAGTCTGAAATTGATATTTTCAGAAAAAATTATAGATTTTGCATATTAGAGGAACTCTCAGCTTAGTTTCTTTCTTCTTTTATTGATAGAATTGATGTAATATTGATTCTCTTTAAATGGCACCTTCTGTCGTTTAACATTTATCATATGTTCTGTGTAAAACAGTTCTAGGGTTATAATGGAAGCAAAAGGTTGCAGGGCACAAATACATGAAAGAATACTTTCTGAGAAAATACTCATTTTGTAAAAGACGAAAGGATTTGGGCTATAAAAGCATCCCCATTCTTCTAAAGGTGGTTCTTGATTACTGGGCAGTACTAGAATTACGTGTGGTAATGATAAGGTACGCACAAATGACTTTGAATATAATTATATGTAACTTTTTTTGTACAGGTAGACTATAAAATGTTCATCTGAGAACTGGGGAGCCCTGTAATGCGCCATTAGTGCCCAAGTCATTTTATCTGGCTAAAACTCAATTGTCTTGTAGCCCTCAAGGCATCAATTTCAGCATTATTGCTCTCAACAACAGTATATTGAATATTATGTCAGTTAAAGGAGAGTAATTATCAAGGCAAGTTAGGGTGGCTGTTAGTCTTACCGCATATTGACTTGGTTAGCAGTTGGCTATAGATTGTGTTACCGGGCAAATAAAGATGTACGGTAAGTTGAACTGGTCAAGCCAGGATATTAATCTAAAACTCTCTGGGCCCAAACCTAGATACTTCTACCTTTAGCGAGAGTTTTGAAAGTGGGAAAGAATATGTCATCTGTTTTTTTAAAACTGGGAATGTATGGTTGAAGGGAAAGAGCAGGTCATCCAGAATTCAGTGAAAGCTATCACTTGTAAATAACGTTCAGAGAAAAGGGGACATAACAGGAAAGCCACACAGAGCTTGGGGTATCTGTTAAAGAGCCTTTCACTTAGGTGGCGTCTATAAGCCAGCCAGTTGAGTGTAAAATGAATAGCATAGATTGGACCACAACCACATAAGAAGGTGGGCCATTTCCTAGAGGTGAAACTCCCAGTGATATCCTGTGTAGCCGCTGAAGTCTTCATTCAGAAAGGAGAGCTGGATCACATTCTGGAAAAGTAGGATTCACTTAAACGCTAAAATATAAATTCAAAGAAGCCTATATTTTCTGCAATCGGCGAATAATAATTATTATTAATCCAGGTCATTTTCTACAGACACATTTATTCACAATTAGTAAAAACAGTGGCCTGCACTCTTGTCCTTACCTCATTTCCTTTCTGTCTCTGACTTATCACTGTTGAATTTAGTCATTTAAAAATAAAAATTTCACATAGCCTCTCTTTAGTCCAAACATGTAGCTAAGTTGCCTGGATGCATGTTTCATCCTGTCTTTGGAAAACTCCCCACTTGTGAGTCCTTCCAGAATTCTAAGAACCAGTTCAGTATTTCTGAATAATTAGCAGTGTCAGCAGCCAGTGAGCAGAGGCTCAGTGATGCACATTGCAAGTCACCTGAGCCACATGGTTCTAGCTTTTCTCAGACGACTACTTCATCAGTCTGAGAAGTCTAGCTTTCTATGCAGAAGGGACCACAGGCTGGATCCCTCCCTGAGCTCTTCATGATACATATTAACATAATAAAACCTCTGAGGAATTAGGAAGTAAACTTGAGAACATGTGTAGTAGCTTTCCCCAGCCCTTGCTAATGCCTAACTTTTTTGTCAAGTTCAACCAAAGAATTCAGTTCTGGAACACACTTACCTCTTTCTTAGCATAGGGTCCACTTAGGAATGGTTTCACTGCCTGCAAATCCCTACCCTTCTGCCTGCATGGGTAATTTCCTATACAGTAATAAGATGAAATTCAATTTTTCACCAGTACTAGCTGAAACAATGGAGCCCTTCCTTTTCTGGTGTTATTTTTATTTCACTACTGTTCCCTTCAAACTTGTACCATAGTTTAAATTCAGTCAGTTGTTAAATATCTCTCCTACAATTGCTATAAGTACTATAAATTCATACAATACATTTTAGTTACAAGGAAATATTCTTAAACTTAGGACAGTTCAATATTTTACTACAGAGCTCATGCAATATCTAGTAATTTCAGTTGGTCAGAGGATCCTTAGCGTTTCTTCTGACTTTGTAGGGACTGACAACAGCAGATGCTACTGTGCTTTTGCAGGTCAGTCCTAAGAAGTGAAGACTTCCAGACTGCCTAGCCAAAGGCCTATGCAAAATAAACATTTTCTGGTATTTGTGTGGTAGGATATGTCAATATTAAACAAACACATTTATATTACCCCATGAGAAGTAAATTCACATGTTTGTTTCTGAATCCCCATCTATCCCCCTTGTAGTTACTTTCAATAAATTAACACTTGATGCATTGAAGTCTGTATGGGTTCTATGGCTTTTCTGTGATCACAGGAACTTCAGATTGGCACAATAGTTTATAGCAAGCTTCCTGAAGATAACAGCTGTATATCTTGTTCCCCTGTCAGCACACATGCAGGCCATTTCCCAGTATTCTGTGTGGGAAGGCAGATTCATGGGTTGGATTCCTGGCTTAATATCTTATCAGGAGTATGAAATTAGGCCTTTATTTAACATGAGTCTCTCATCTGTAAAACAACATGATACTAGTACCTCACCGCTTTGTTGTGAAATAAGATGGTGTACATACCAGGCTACTAAATCTAGCCAACAATAACTGCTAATATAATGGTGAAAGACGATGATCAATGATTATAGCCTATTGCCTGCCTTCTCATATTAGTTCATAAAATAGCCTTAAATTATGGAATTCCTTTTTTGGGAGGGGGCGGAGACAGGGTTTGCCTATATACTCCTGGCTATCCTAGAACTTCCTCTGTAGACCAGACTGTCTGCAGATTCAGAGATCTGCCTGCCTCTACCTTCCAATTGCTGGGGTTAAAGGTGTGCATCCCCAGCAACTATCAAACTCTGGAATTCTGTATTTCACTATGTCCCTTAGAGCAGAATGTCTTTCCTGCCATCTAGACACAAAGATAACAACTTCTCGGTGGTAAACAAATCACATGCACATGACCACACACACAAACACACTTAGACATTTGAACGTATTTGAATATAAATGAGAGCAGAAGAGAATTGCGACAGACACTGGACTCCAAGCTTGCTGTAAACCTTAGTGTCACCTTTGACAGCTGTTACCTCAGAGAGATATAACATGTCAATATCAGTTTATTCATCTATAAGTACTATAATAAAATGAAATTGTATTTAATTATAACACACCTTAAGTAACTCATGGCACACTTTATTAATAATTATTACATTATGTGTGTTCACATGTGTGCCTTTTAAAAGAAACAGTTTATTCTTGTAGGACACTGCTTTTACCACTTTCTTATCTTTCTACTTTATCAGCTTTTCTAGTAGCTTTTTGAGTCCCTGGTGCAGAGTAAGTGAAACTTGTTAGAAATCATTAGAGTAGACTTTTGTATGAAATAAAGGTTGTAGGTGAGGGTATAGCTCAGCGATAGAATACTTGCCTAGCACTTGCCTAGCATGTACAAGACATTAAGATCAGTCCCCAGCTCTAGAAAATAAAATAGGCAGATTTTAAAATGGGTATTAACTAGCCTCAAAAACGTTTAGGGAATTCCAGAAGCATAAAGAACAAAGTACCTATATGTATGTAGTTCATTTAAGTAAACTTTTAATCAGTTAATTGCTATGTAGATAGAGTCCATCAGCACAGGAATTTCCGAAATCCTATGAGACAGTGAACAAGGCAGCCTTGATCAAATGATGGGAAGGAAGTTATTTGATGAACACTAAGAGAATGTGCAAATGACTTTACAGGAGGAATAATTCGATCCCAGGTAAAGTTAGGATGATCACCATGGTTCATGAGAAAGTTATCTTTGTTTCCTGCCACCAATGTGTGAGTCTTTCTCAGAGAAGAGGGGTACAGCATAAGTGAGCAAGAACCCTCTGTTTCTAGCAAGGACATTCACAAGACAGATGATTTGGGGGCAGTGTCCCATGTTTAAATCATTTGTTTTCTTCAGAGTGCCTGAGCCATCTACAAACATTATCCTGGCAATCCTCTTAGCCTCCCTATTAAAGATATAGTTTGGGAAACTATTCTCCCTCGTTTTAATGTTACCCTGGCTAAAGGCCTTAGGCAGACTTGGAGCTGGAAGTTCAATACTGAGATTTTGAATCCCCTGGCAAAGCTCTGACTATTCAAACAGTAATGGAAACAAAGTCCTTAGACATAATGATGCAGCTTGGAGTTTTGTACTCAGAGCTGAAACGAAAATGCTCTTCCTCTTACCCTTGGATCATAGAGCCAAATAGCTCACCAAATAGTTCACCAGATTCTGACGTAGAATGCAATGGTCAGGAATAGGGCCTGTGTGTGTAGAACATAGCAAGAGGCTTCTGAATTCACAAGGAGAAGCAGAAGTGAGTCCACTTGTCCTTGACAAGTTGCATTTGATAAAAACCAACTCAGGTTTACTTGAAGACATATTTTGTTCTTGCTGCTGTTGTTGTTGTTGTTGTTGTTGTTTGAGATCCTGTAGACCAAGCTGGCCCTCAACTCTGATCTGCCAGCCTCTGCCTCCCAAGTGCTGGGATTACAGATGTGCACCACTGCCAGAGCAGCCAGTGTTTCTTTTAGATGGCATTGATTAAACTGTTGTCTCTGGAGTATCACTCTTATACATTCTTCATTGAATTTAAAACAGACAGCTCCTGAACTTTGGGGTTAAACCTCAAGCCAACCCCCAATTAGTTTTCTAACTTTGCCAAAATGACATGTCCACAAATCTCATTTTCTTGGTGGCACCTACTTAGAAGAATTTTTAGAATAAACAGACGCAGCATTATAAATTCATAGTGAAGCTCAGCAAATGTACTTCCATAGGCAGATCAGTCTTTAGTCCCTGTCTCCACCCCTTGGGTTTCTAGAACAGCACACATGTCCTGGTTCTACTTTGCCATACATTTTATTCGATCCACACTATTCTTTTCTGATATTTTCCTCATTTTGTGACTCACAGTGAAGCTCGAAGTTGTTTGTATGGCTAGGCTTTACTATATTTTACTTTGCCTCACATCTCAAACACTGATACGTGAAATTTCGAAGGGCCAGGAGAGGGAGAAATGAGATAAGGACGTGCAGAGGCTTCTGGAAGCTTTTACTAAGTCCGTGCAGGTGAGACAAACGTAAGTAACGATACATTTGTTTGATTCATGTATGATGTTGGCACATGTAATGCTGGCAGTCGTTAGAAAACAGTGCGTGCCAGTACGTTTACTAATAGAGTTAGAGTGACCCATGCCAAATAGAATTAGTCTGTGAAGACCTGTTGAAATACGCACTTCTTAGGAAAAAGAAGTATACTGTTACTCCATAGAAAGGATGGGGCAAGCTTTTTCGCATATGGGAAGAATGCTTTATTTGAGAGAGAAATGAATGAGTTTATGGGGGAGTTGGTTTCACTTGGCTGCCAGCTCTGAGTGTGGGGTCTGTGGGCATGGATTTTGATTTGTCTGATGCTTCTATATCACTACCTAACCTTCCTGCTTGCTTGCTTTTCTTCCCTCACCCACAATTGCCTCTTTCTAAGGGATGTGATTCCTATGGTTCACCAATCCAGCATTTGTTTTTTATACTCTGGGACTTTGTAAATGATTACCTTACCACTGTGGTTCTGTTACCACCTAGGAAGTGTTGGTGGCAATGGAGTGGTGTGTTTATTCTTGTCCACCCACCCTCCAGAACTTTTTCTTCCTTTGCAAAATGGAGACTTAAGCTAGGGGTCTTGGAGGATGGGTGACACAGTGATGAGTATACATTACAGCAAGGCTCATCTTGTGTGACACCAGTATAGACAGCCGAGAACCCATGAGAGAATGGCTACTGCTCAGGGGGCATTTTCCATCCAGAATTCACCATCTGTTTCCTGTGTTATTCTTACGTAGAGACCCCAGAACAACATGCTTTTGACTCCAAGAGCCAGAGCTTCTTTCTGTTTTTCTTTATTCTTCTAACTTTCCTCTAACAAAGCCATAATAACAGTGTCAGCGGCAGCTTTCTAGTTAGTATGAGTAATGTGGTTTTGTATTTTCTATTTTTATTTTAATATGCTTCCTCTACTGTGGATTTTCTTTGTTTTGTGTTAAAAATTAGTGTTAAGAAAATGCAGTAATTCAAACTGTAGTATGTCCTGTTTTGGGTTTTTTTGTTTTGTTTTTTGGTTTTTTTTGTTTTTGTTTTGTTTTGTTTTTTTTGTTTTGCCAGTACAGCTCTAAAGGAAGCCTCTGTCAACAATAAGCATTTCTGTGTCCTGAGAGTGGGACATAGACTACTAACAGTATTGGCTCCTGAACATAGTAACCCAGACTTTAGAGAAATTGGCATGTAAATAACAGAATAGTCTTTGTTTCCAGAGTGCCGGTTCATATTAGATCTGTTTATTCATAGTTTGTTGATAAGACACGAAATTGGCAAGTCAGAGAAGCACCTTAAACTGACTCATTTATTTGCTTGTTTTTAAATATCCAGCCCCAGTCAGAAGTTTTAAGTGAACAATAAGATATGTTCAGAGTCCTCTTGAGAGAGTAATTAAGAGCTCCTTGTCTCTGTGCTGTCGTCTCTGCCAGAATTTGAGTTCATGGTGAGTCTGTTCCATTGAGTCAGCCATCACTCTCTCAGCAGTGGGATTGCTGTCCCACGCACTGACAGGTGAGGGAATGTCTATCTTGCAGTAGCCATGGACAGCTGCCAGATTTTGAGACCTGAAAGGCCAGTGCTGGGAGCTTTTCAATTCTGAATTGGGGTTCCAATTTATAATAGCAGAGTCAGGGAGGCCAGTTGAATCTGTGGCCAACACAATGGTTTTACAAAAAATAAATTTCCCTCCCTTTCCTTTCTTGAGGTGCTTTATTACTTTAAAATATGAGTATCTCCGTCCATTGATCTAGGGTGACTCTCTGCTGGATTCAAATTGTGGTTTCTTAGGTGAAAAGGTCAGCGTGTTATTCATTCAGGTGCACATCGATGGAGATTAACCGAAAGCAGTTCAGGACATGTGGATGTTGTTGGGCCTAGGGTACCTGAAGGAAGTGTATTTCTTTCCTGCCTAGCCTTCACTTCCTCAGCCATAGAAAGAGGACGCCCTGTCTGCTGGGAGTGGGGGAGGATTTTCATTGGCAGTGTATTAACTGCTGCAAATCCGTGGCCAAAGGGTGCATAAGAGCCCTTGAGAATCAGGCATGTCACCTCTGTAACATCACCTGATTTAGTGCTTTTCCTCGGGTCTTCAGTGTCTCAGGGGGCCTTTTTCCCTTGCAGTACTGATCTTTCAATGAGGTGCTAGTGTCTGTCCTGAGCAATAACAAGGAAAAACCATGAAGTGTGAACAGCTCTTATTAGGGGGTAAATGTCATTAACGCTTTTGTAGCCTTCTCTACAGTCTGAATGCTCTTGTCAAGAGAGTGACTCACTGAAGCCTTCCTGTAAATCATAGAACAGAGTTTCAGATGCTGAAGTTTTACATTTTAATTAAGCAAAGCCATTATCCCCCTTTGCATTTTTTTGGGGGGGGTAATCAGCTATGCCTGCAACCTTTGGATAATCCTCTAAAGTAAGGCTGAAAGAAATTGTTACTGGAAGCTGTTTTAAGGCCTTGAGAAACGGTTACTGTAAATGGAAGTTTTAGGTAATTTTGGTGGTAGCAGAGCAGATGCCTCTCAGTTTACCTGTTTTAGATGCACAGACCTATATGCTCATATAAGCTGCATGTTTATATATGATAGGAGAAAACACTAGCATGTCAAGCTTATGAGACTAAAGCAATTAACAAAATACTTAAAGCATCTAACATTTAAATAATGGTCTTATTTTCTGTACATACACAGAATTGTTTCTGTGTTCATTAATTTTCTATATGCAAATTTCTAAAGTTTTTTGAAGCAAAAATATTTATAGGCAAGAGCTTGCTTTATTCCACCTCTTCTATGAGTCACACAGTAGTCTGGGTTATAGCTTGGAATTGTAAAATTCAATAAAAATAGTTACATGGCAGACAAGTGAGAGAAATAAAGTATTTTTTTTACTCTGTTATTAAATGTTAATAAAGAAAATGTAAACATTGTTAAAACATGGGAAGTAAATCCAGAAAAGTTAGGGGCAAAGTAGAAATTAAATTAATGATCTGATGCTATTGGTAACTTAAAATATAGAATTTAATATGCTTTTTATTTAGAGTATAATTTTTAAAATTTGTTCCCCCCCACTTTTAAAATTACAGGGGTTTTGTTTTGTTTTGTTTCATTTCGTTTTTTGTTTTTGTCTTTTGCTTTTCTTTTTTACTTTTCCTTCTTTGTAAGACTGAAGAGAATGGGTTTATTTAACAGAGTCTTACTTAAGTGGTTACTGTCTACAGGTGGTAATCAGGCAACTTGTTCTTGTTTTAGCTCTCAGTGGTAGAGGGTGACTTCCACCAAACAAAGGATAAGAACAATCAGTAACTGCGTTTTGTAATGAATATATAAGCCAGATCTATAGCTAGGACATTAGCCAGGTATAAGTAAATGGTTTCTTTGGACATATTTCTAACTTGCTTGAGAGGATAGTACTAAAAACAAACAAACAAACACACACCAAAACCAGCCCTCCCCCCCCCAATTAAGCCTTCCTCAGATCCCTTGGCCAAACAAAAGTAGCTTTCTATCCCGTCCCTATTTTTTTGAATTCTGATATTTATTTTCTTTTGATTTAATTAGATTTTGCTGTCTGTTATGGAAATGGACACCCGTTTATTAAATTACAGAAGTTAGCAGCGAGGGTTTATTTCCTGTCTACTATTTAACTTATAAGTGATTTGTCAAGTTAATCTACCTTTATTGTAAAGTTCCCTTTTGGTGAGAATTCAAAGGTGACCCATTTGAGCTCAGGGAGGACCATGGGTAGAAACCTGTGTGAACTCACTCACTTAGAAAAGGTGATCTCGGTGGAACTGCCTTTGCCAGTGCTACATGGGGAGTAATTGAATCAATTGTATATGTTTTACATTAAATTAAAGTGTACATTCAATAAAAACATAAACTTTGGAAGTAGTCTGCATTCTGTTTGCTAGTTTCCTTTGCTCAGTGTGTGGAATTTTAGTTCATCTGAACCTTGTTTTGGGAGGAAGTTGTATGTGCATTAGGAAAATGACAGTCTTGTGCCAGTAGGAGGTTCCTAAGGGAGGTATTCTCACATTTGAGGGACTGTGAGAAGACACTTTAAATAGCACCATCTGCCTTGCCCGCCTCCTTCTCTCTGTTCTACCTTACAGCTGGATCCAGTTAATATAGAATTTGCCCTTTCTCAGGTTCACATTTTGGGATAACTTTGATGCCTATAGAATCAAAATTATCAAAGATGTACAGACAGACTTCATGAGTGCACCAGGTGGAAGAAGCTTTAGTACTGTATTTCTATATAGAAGAGTATCTGGGCCCTGAAAGGGGCGCACTGGAGGGAACACCTCTTAAAAGGGAGATGTTTTGTCAAAGAATACTATAGAGTGGGGTGTACAGTTATGATTTATTCACCAGAAGATGTCTTTTTGAAAGTCCAAACAGCATTCTGAGGACGAGTTATGGTCTCCCAGTGTCGGATAATTTAAATTTCACAAATGTTTAAGACATCCCTATACCATTGTCAAATGTCTTGTCATAAGTTTAGTTGCCATTGTTTTAGTCGTATTTGGGTTTTTGTTACGATTGCTGGGTTGTATTTCTTTATGAATTCACATGAATCTAGAAAGTCAAAATGGCAGAATTTCAGTGCCAGTGTTACATGGTGACAACATATGTTAGTTCTCTCCAGCATTCTTTCATTCTTGTTATACCTGTTTTTACTCTCACCTTCACTTACCTCACTAGTGAGGAAGGTTTGCGAGGGTCATATGTTTTTAGTGTCTTGAGTGAGTTTTAGGGAGATTGGATAACTTCGCACCTTTGTAGAATGTGTCTAATAGGTAGCACTATAATTCAAATATGTGGTGTAGAATGGTGTTCATCAAACTAAAACATATTTTCCTGTGGAATAAATATATGAGTAGTATGAAGATCTTTCCTCGTCTAAAGTATTTGAAAATCTAAGGAATAAGAACAAACCTGAAACCTCTAAATGTATTTAAGGAATATTTCCTATTTAGAAAAGAATTCTGTGAAGTGTAACATGGTTTTTGATTTTATATGGCTTAAGAGTGCGATAGAAATTAGTAAATTTGGTAGCGGCTAATATATTAATAACACTATGTATTTACACATGCTTTCTACATTTACATGTTTTAGTAAACATGTTATACTAAGAAGTAATTACCTCTGTTTAGTAGACAGGGATTTGCAGAACTCCACAGCAACAAAGTGCACATGGGGGTTATTGATAGCTGTTTATTGAATTTTATCACATTTTTTTTCTTTTGTAACAATGTTAGATGTCATGAAGGAAACTATAAACTGTACAGAACGGCCTTTTGAAAGCTTTAAGGAAAGGTTAGAAATGTGGCCGGCAGCAGAGCAGCAGCCTTAGGTCATCATGGTAGAGTTTTGCTTCAGTGAAGGTCTATACTTTCAAAGGAATGTGCTAGTCATGTATAGTTCCATGCAAAGTATCCAGAGTGTACTGGCTTAGTCAGAGTAAGTTGGCCATCTACAGTGAGTGGATGTTGACTAGGGCTGGTTGGTCTAGGGCAGCCAAACTTACGTATTTGGGTGTTAAGTTGCTAATAGTTGTTGGTTAGGGCAATTGAGGTATTTGGTTTAGCCATAGTTCAAATATGCATAGCTCTAGGGTTCTGAAGAGCAGCAGGAGAGGGAAAACTGAAGTGTGCAAGCCTTTTGAAGTGTCTGTTTTCTTCTCATCACTGTCACCAATACAAGTCAGGTCGCAAACACAAGAGTGAGAGTTGGGAAGGTGAGTCTTAGGATACAGACGTGGGGGTGGGAGGACATGAACTATGTGGGGCTAATACTGTAGTACGTGGTCGTCCGAAAGCCTTGGGAGCTCATTGATAATTATACGTACAAGGAAATAACCTGTGCCAAGATGTCTTGTTTGGAAGTTGTCGCCTTGTTTGAAGCCGAAATAGTGCTGACATTAGGAGTAGTAGCAAGAGTACTGTTGATGAAAGAAATTCAAGTTGCTCACAGTCAGATTCCTGGGTTCAAGGCTGTGCACTTGGGAATCGAGACAGCCTGAAAGGCTGTAGCCTAATTATGATTCCAGTAAATTTCATCTGTGCAAACTTCATAAAAGGACCCAGCATTATTCTGGAAACAGTCAAACAAGAAAGAATCTTCAAGAATACTTTTACTTAGAATTCATGTCTTTATATAGTACCTATCCCTCTCTTTTAAAACCTGCTTTCTAGCCCAGGCTAGCCTCCAACTCATAATCTTCCGGCTTCTCCAGTGTTGGGACTGTGGACATATGCCACCACATACTAGTATTTACTTTTTGACATCAGCCTTAAAAATGGGGATCAAATAGCAATAAATATTTTGTTTCACCTTCTAGTAACACTTAGGTAATTTAAATATATGAACAAAAGATCCCAAAGTTTGAAGTTCCTATTTTTATCTCTCAGAACTGAGAGACAACCTATGGTTCTGAGGTTATTTTTCGTTTTTAGAATTTGGAAGTATGTCAGTTTTGACCACAGTTGAAAAACAAAATCATTTTGCTTTCCAAGTCTGCTGAGCTAGAGTATGTAACACTTTAATGGCTTTCTTTGACAGTTGCCTTGTAGTAGATGGTTAAACATCTGCAAATTATTTGTGTTTTCAGAAGAAACCCTGTGCAAGTTTTTAATGGAAATATGTAAATGTTACTGTCCTAGTGTGTGAATAGGAAATTCGATTGATAATAAAGGGAGTACACTTTTTAAGTATCTGACCTTACCTACAAAAGGAAATAAAGACACTAAGCAAAAACAGTTTACTGCCTATTTGCTTCTGAAGGGAAAACATATACTTTATCATTTAAATAAATGATAGGCTATGTAAACTGCTGTATTTAGCAAATGACAAAATCAAATTTTGTTTGATAATATGGAGTCCTAAGCAAGAAAGCATAAAGGGAACAAAATTCAGAAAGGGAAGAAACATGTTGGCAAATACTTGGGAATGCCCTCCTCTTGGCTCTTTATGCTTAACAGTAATGGGATGCTGTAAGCATAGACAGAAATCAGATGCAGTGGTCGCAGCTAAGTGTTTCATTCCTGCATTGCTGCTAATCAATTCTCCCTCCCGTGGTCAGTTTCAGGAATTTAGATCAAGGAAACCTGGTAATGGCAGAGAAGATGCACAGGGAGCACCCAAATGAGGGTCCCCCAGTAACACGCATTTGCACTGAGTAAACGTTCTGCCTTAAATAATAACATTTAGTTCATTGGACTTTGTTTGGAAGCACTTACACAGTTATTGATTCATTTGTTGGTCACAAAGTCTGCCTGTGCTAGGCAGACTTGAATGTTTAAGAGACATGTTTTAGAAGTCTGACATTTTTTTATAGTTACATTGAAACCACCTATATTGCTAGTAATAAGAACGTTTGTCTTAAAAGTTAATTTTTAGACTGTTTCTCATTAATAAAATTAATTTCCATAAAAATTTGCCATCTGCTATCAGAAGCCCTATAAAACGTACATGTTTGGCTCTGTA
This sequence comes from Grammomys surdaster, assembly GCF_004785775.1. Lineage (NCBI taxonomy): Eukaryota > Metazoa > Chordata > Mammalia > Rodentia > Muridae > Grammomys > Grammomys surdaster. The sequence continues at coordinate 4,366,565 of NW_021620772.1, read as the reverse complement.
ACATTCACCCTGTCTTTTTTCTGCTGGTCGACATTCATAAGATTTCTAAGTGACTACCTAGTTAGTTTCGTGTATTTCTCCTTATACATGATTTACAAATAGCAATGTTAAACATATAGTGTTTAAGTTTATAACTAGAAATTGAAAGAATGAAAATGTGGAAATAGCATCTTATATAATGTTACATATTATATAGTATGTAATTTGTACACACACATGCTCACATACACACAGTACACATATATACGTACATATAATCAGATGCAGATACAAGAGCATGACCATTCATTTTGATTGTCATTTCTGACAACTGTGCTGTATGTTTAACCATAAGTAATTTATCTCTACATTTTGTTTATATTGATACCCTGTGAGCTGCCTTCCCCCCAGCTGGCTTGGGTTCAGAACTCTTTCACCCTTTCATGCTTAGTTTTCCTTCTTTTTACAATAGATCAATGTGTAACCTTTTTTAAACAACGATTTTAGATGGTTAGGATTTACTAATTGGTTATAAACAGAACAATCCAGGCATATACAGAAATAAAAAACAAAATCCCTCTGTGTCTGAGACTTAATCTTAGTGTTTATTTCCAAAGGCTTTGCAGGGTGTTTCTGTACAAGACACAGACCAGGTATTTCATTTGTCATATCTAGTGTTTTTCATATCTAGAAATCACACTCCATTTTATATTTTACAAGACTTTATAAAGGTAAGTGATCCAAAATAGAATATATAGTTATTTTTAATCTGCCATAGCAAAATTCTCTTTCTAGTCTCAAATGGGGACAGATGGGATTGTAAAACTCAAATGAGTATGCATTTTCAAGTGAAGCCTTGAGATCTGAAGTGAGACAACTGTCAGTTGTCAGAAGAAACCTGTTCTGATTATATGACATTGGTTAAATGCTGTCTTGGAGTCTTCTAAACAAGAAGGAACCTGGTTTGCAAGTTAATTGCTGATTATTGTGACAATGTTCAGTTGATCCAGCCCTTCACTCTGAGACTGTGGAGTTGGAAAGAAAGCCTCACTTAGTGTGAAGGTTGCCTCACTGTGTAACCAAGGATGGCCTCAAACTTGTGATCCTCCTCACACCTTCTAAATGCTGAGGCTACAGGGTTGACACACCAATTGAGTGTCTATACAAGTGTTTACCTATAAACTAGATTTAAACAGAAGTCAGTAACCTCAGAAGCACAGATAATTGTAACACAGTTTAAGTAATTAAAAAAGTCTTATGTATTTTTTACCCTGGTTTTTAAATTATTTTTTTTTTACTAAGTAAAATTTAGTGATGCCTCTGGACGCTCAGCTTATTGAATTCTTGAACATACCGTAGATATTTGTCATGGCTGGAATGAGCCAGCCCTGGTAGGTCATGTGACAAGCCATTTCTCATTAGTGGTAGAAAAGGGACAAGGGGCTGTGGTCAGGGCCTACTCTAGATTGAGGCTTTATGTCTCCTTAGACATTCCATTTTCACTTCAAATTATTAAATACCACCTGGCCCTATAAATTTTGGTATTTATTAATATAAGGCCTTGGATAGGAATTAAATTCAGAATCTGTTATGGAAAGGGCAAAAGAATACTTCATAGTTTTACATTTTTAGACTGATTCTTATTTATTTACTTTTTATGGTGGGGTCTGATGGTATCGTTCAGACCAGCCTTAAACTCAGAATCGTCTCACATCTGCATTTACAGTGCTAGGATTACAGGCATGTATCACTCTGCTTGGCTTTTAAATGTGGCTTTTGTTTCTCTAATTTTTGGCTATTATATGCCATTAAAAGCTGTTTATTTTGATGCCTTACTTAATAGATTTTGTAGTTAATATTCCCAAATGCAACTCCAGTAGCAAGGATAAACTATCTAGATAGTTTTAAGAGGTTGTGAGGTTGTGTTAAATATATATATATATATATATATATATATATATATATATATCTCACATAAATTAGTGCATACATTGTTACAAAAGAAAAACAATTATTTTAAAAATTGTTAATATAGGCTAACAACTGAAAATAATGAAATAGCATTAAACTGAAAAATGCCATGCAGCTAACAGAGCTAACAGGAGGGTTTTAGGTGTTTGTGCATGAGTATGAGTGCAGGGTTGGGGGAGGGGGGTACACATGGTTGTGAGTGCAGGTATAGGTATTTGTGGGATTATTCAGAGGCCAGTAAAGCATGTCAGATGTCCTGTTCAACCACTCTCCATCATATTCTCTAGTGACAAGGTCTTTGACTGAGCTTGTAGACTGGCAGCCAGCACACCCCGGCTCCTTCTAACCCCAGCCCCAAACACACAGTTACAGGTGTGTGCACTGCCTGGCTTTCTACATGGTGCTGGGTATTTAAACCCAGGGCCTCTGTTTGCACAGTAAGTGCTCTGCCCCTTGCATGCTCAGCCATCTTCCCAGAGTCGTGAAGTTTTTCTCATGAGTTCCTCTTCTTTAAGAACAAAAGACATAAGCCTCTTGCTGTATAGCTATGGTGTCTTATTAATATAATTATCTACATTTGAAAAAAATTCATGATAAAAATATAATTTTTGTGTGTAGGACAATGTAAAATATCTTAGGTAGATTAATATAGCTGGATTTAAAAATGCTGATATGTATGATTAGGAAGAAAATTGAATGTATTTTGTATATAACCCTTTAAGTATTAATCTGACCAGTTCTTAGTGTAAATAATGTTTACTGTCATAAAATAAACACAGTGGAGTTTGCACCATATGTTTTATAATTATTTGTAGCATATTTTATTTGTTTGTTTTTACTGAAATGGAACCTACAGCTAACTCTCTGAAGCTATGCTTGTATAAAAGGCAATTAAATTTGTTCACTAACAGCTTTACAAACCAATATCTCTAGACAGCTTTTGTTTTAAAAAAATAATAATTTAAATAATAACCCTGCCCCCACTCCCAAGACACAGCCCCAAAGAGAAATCCACTCCACTCCCCTGGTGCCAGTTTCTTGAATTTAAGTATGTGAAGGAAAGAGTCCTTACAGTGTACCAGAGGAGCACCTAACCTCTACGAGCATGGGAAGGGGGGAAGTTGGCTTAAGCAGCTGTGGAGTATGGCCTTTGAAACTGAGGCTACTGTGGTCTCTTAGTTTGTTTTTGTTTTCTTCCCATCCTGCTTGCAGGTGTTTGATATTGTCAGAAATAAAGGCTCCCTTTAAAACATTTAGGTAATTTTAAAAACTGTTATTATATTCATAATCACTGTTTCTCTTGATCTCAGGGGAGGCTGGGTACCCTTGATTATCTTTAATAGAGCATATGAAACTGATAGTGCCAATGGGAGGTGGGTGGCAAGTTTTGTAATATGCCTACCTCCCCCCACCCCCACCCACTTATTGCTAAACATGTCTCTTGGCAAAATGCAACAGTGTCCATAATTATCAGGCACTGTCAGCCCTTCCTCCAGAGTTCCTTTTGTAGGACACCTGTCCGATTCTTGCCCCCTTCCTGGACCTTCTCCTGCCCTGGCTTGCTGACTTGCCTCATATCAGAGCAACAGGCTGCTATTAATGAATTCATATCTCTTGTCAAATTCACAGACACCCACATAGTTTACAACATCAGCCATAGGTGGTGGCATAGCATCCACACAGTAGGTATTTAAAGTCCCCGTGTGAATGAATGAGCAGACTGAACACAGATGCTTTCCTACCCTCTGCTTTCCATTCCTGTATGTGAAATGCTTTTTCTGCATTTGACAGGTTTACTTAGCACAATTTGATGTTTTGGTGTAAAAGATACTTCTGATCATTGCCCTGTTGTCTAGATCAAGGAAACGGCAGGATCCCCATTAACTTTCACAGTGTAGGGTAATTTTGCAGAATAAGAAACCATGAGACGAGATAGTGAGTTCTACCATTTTCCCCAAAATATAGCAATAGAGAAAAGAATTTCTCACTAATATTTACTGTGGCAGAAAACCTGGGGGTGAAACTCATATTCAGTTAGAAAGACTACCAAGAAGACTTTTGTTAAAGTGGGGGCAGGGTATGTGAATTATGAATGCCCTTCAGTGGTACAAGTGCAGATAATCGACCCCAGCAGTGGCCCCTTTAAAACTGTGCATTTGAGGATGAGATCAAAGAATACGGGCTTAGGGATTTTTAATGAATCAGTTGTAAGAGACTTGAGAAGATTGGTGTGAGAATGTACACTTTTGTTTCTTAGAGGCTTTGGGACTTCATTTATGAATATTATACTCAGAAGTTAACACCTAAAAAGAGATAAAAATTTTTATTTTATAATTATTAATTTGTTTTATATTTATACAGATTAGAGTAGCCCATCTTCTTTAATATACGCCATAAAGATTGCGGCATCATAAAACCTGAATTTATACTAAAGTATATAATAACACTTTAAAGTTTGTGTTTTTATTTTTGTTTACAAAAGTAACACAAGATTAAGATAGAAATTCAAGTGACATTGTAACATATAGAAAAAGCTGTCTCTAGTCCCTTCCTGTAGAGAATTTTCTGTTTTCATAAATTGTTATACAGTCCTCCACTTATTTTTAATTATTTATAGTACTAATTAGTTCTTGTGAATTTTAATTAATGGTTTCATTCTGTGTGTGTATACATATATATTCATACTTAGTCTATTATCTGACATTTTCATGATTTATCATGAAGTTTGTATTATACCCCCAAAGTAGTCCCACACACTAAATATTCATAGCAAATTTCTGGAAACAGTGAATATTGCCTTGTTAGGAAAGGGGACCTTTGCAAATGTAAGGCTAAGGCTCTCAGAGTAGAGAATCTGGGATTCTGTGGATGGTCCCTAAACTCTCTTTTATGTCTTTATAAGAAAGATAGAAGCTAGAGACAGACTCACAGACAAGGCTTACTTGGAGGAGAAGATGGTGCCAAGATTGAGGGCAGAGGATGGATTCATGTACCTCATGCCACGTGTTGTCAGCAGCCACAAACAGGCTCATCTAAATATAGTACAAGCGTGCTGGCATCTGACATGGACTCCAAGCCTCCATAACTGTAAGAGAATAGACTTGTATAGTCTGAAGCCACTGAAGTTGTGGTTATTTGATCCTGCAGTCCTAGGAAGTAGCTACAGCCCTCATGTTGTGTAGAGATCTATCTTATCTACTGTGTGTCACTCACAAAATTTTACATTATGTGGGTTACTATACTTCAGTTAGCTAATCCTTTATTTAAAGATAAATGTTTCCAATGTTTTAGCTTTGCCAGCATTAGATCAGAAGAGTGTGCAAGTGTGACTGGCATGTTTATGTAGAAGAATTGTCTAGATATAAAATGTCACATCTGTTGTAGGTACTTAACCACGTTTTGAGTAAGTAATACATGCACATGTGTATCTCTATCATGTAGTTGTTTGGGTACTTATCTCAGGTACAGACACATATGTTGATTTCTTGAATACACTTACAAGAATAGCCTATAATTTTTTTCATGTGAATATTTTTCTTTCCTTTTTTTGTAAAAATAAGGGAATCATATATACAGTTTGCCTTTATCCCTTAACAGTAGTTCATGGAGAACAGGGACAAATGGATGTCCTTCTGTTCTATTGAGGCTATCTTGTGTGTTCTCTATTTCCATTAACAATATATAATTTTTTGTTCACTAAAATTAGAATCGTTCTTTAAAATTACATTTTTGTCAAATCTCTCACTATTTAAACAGCTCTCCTTTTATGGTGGTAATAACTATCGATAGCTTTTAAACATAAATATACATAAATGCAAGCATCTTTCTTCTCATTAAGTATTTTTAACTCAAGTGTAGATTGAGTTTTCAGACACCGAGTTAAGGACTTTCAGCTCATGTTTCCCTATGTCCCCTGAGTTTGCCTATTGTTCTTTAACACATGGTTCTCTTATCTGTTACCAGGTAGAGTTTATAGTTCAGAGTTGTCACAGAGTAGCACACCAAAGTGACAGGTGTCAGTTTTGCCCATATGTACAATTCATCAAAAAGTATCTTAAGTCATAATTAATCTAGAATTGTATAAACCCGCCTCTCTAGTTTCCATTTTCTGTCTTCTCATTTTGCCATTCCTACACGACAACTCTTCTGTCTCCCTCATTCCCAAGTCCAGTTCACTCTTGATAATACAAGATGCATTTGGCATCTGTTCTGTTGTTAAAGCCCTCAGGAAAAATTACAAAGCTGTTCTTGCAAATTCATCATTATTACTCAGAAACGTAATTCACCATACGGTTATCTCAGCCTTCCTCCCCCTTATACCTGAGCTCTGGGATGACATTGCCTTCTTTGGTGAGGCCTCGTTACAGCATCTCATCTCTCCCACCTTAATTTGTAGCGAAGCATTGCACTTGGGTGACAGGCAGTTGTTCGTGCTTGAATAACTCAGGATTTGAATTCTACAGTTTGTGGCATCCATGTAATGCTTAGCAGTAGGTACAGCTGTTAACTATTCGCTTATAAATAATCTTTTCCCCTTCTCAACTTGTCTCCCAGGTAGTGTACCTGTCACCATTAATAACTCTTCTGCAGTTCCCTGAGGATTTGACCCATCAGTTGTCACTCACAGAGGAACGGTGCTCTGGCTTGCTATTGAAGTTTATGCAGGTTTCTTCAGCTCTGTAGTCACTTCGGCAGCCATACGCTATGGGAAGTTGTATTGATGGGCTTCACACATGGTGCTAAATGCTTTATCACATACTTTGAGGAATGTGCCATTATATTTGTAAGTCTTCTATGGTATGATTTGCCATTAGGCCTCAGAGAAGAGCCACTGATCTATAAATACAGGGACAAGTGTGATAAAGATGACCCACAACAGATACAGATTTTCTAGCTTTTTTATGCTATGCCTGCACCTAATTATCATGGTGTGTTATCATCCCCTGATGTTTGCAAACTTGGAGGGCCTCCAGTTGGTTTAGTTAGTGGACCCATGGAGCATTGCGTACTGCTTGTATCTAAAGCCTTAGGTGAAAGGCTACAGACTGATTCAGAGGATCTCTAAGTGATTTAGCATCCCGTGGTTCTCCATGCAGACATGTGCTGGCTTGCTTCCAGGGTCTCTTCTTCAGGCTAATTTCTACATGTCTATAGGTCTCTATTCAGCTATCCTTTTCAGGAAACCCTTTCTATTTAGCATTGGAAGTGTTGTCTAAAGTGCCCAGATGACCAGTTTTATTTATCTCTTACCCTCTTTGATAATTGCCTTTTACTTTTCTTCCCTGTTGGATTGTTACGGTCATTGATGTGTAAGCCATGGTATTTCTATACCCACATTCTAGTCACATGTTAGAGCCTCGATACATTTATGTTAAGAGTGAGAGTCTTAATTCTTTCCATTGACATACATAGTTATTATCTATGACAAGTGAAGCAGTAAAGTATGGGCACACAGTATCTATGATACACTGTGCTGTCATCAAAGGTGCAGGCAGGAGAAGACCTACCTGTTTACTGTCTTTTCACCCAGTGAGGAACATACATTTCTTTGATTTGTCTTAACATTAAGATTTCTCCAAATGGCATGGAAAATGGTAGAGAATAAGATATCCTGAGACAAATGAAAAAGGAAATAATTAAACTATCTGGCAAGCAATCCCAGTGTTTATGAACGTAGACCATGCTTGAGTAATAAACCCTCAAAGAGTTGAGCCAGTTATGTACGATACTGTTACAGTTTTCATTTGGAAATGATTACTCTCCAAGTAATCTTTATTTTCTCATTTCATTGTGTAAAATAAATTAGAAAATTATCAAATTTCTGGTACCAAGAAAATTCCACACAATTCCCCACCACACAGTTCTATATACTTTGTATACAAATGCATATGTTTATTTATAACTGATATGAAAAGATAAAACAATGAAATATAAATTTGGAGAAACTTCACTAAAAAGCAAACCCATACTGAAGTATTTGTGTCATAAAGCTGTATGCCTCAGTTACTACAGTTACTAGCTGGTAGAATAATGGAAATACTAGTATGCAGAGATGCATTTAATCAGAAATTCAAGAATATGTTTTTTTTCTGTAGAAAAGATATTTTAAGGTTAAAACCATTAAAAATAAATATATGATTTGGCTTAAAAGTTACATGCAAGACTATAGCTGATATAAATTTAACATTGGTGTTCAACCTGACCTTCTACTTTTTGGTAGAAATGATGTGGTAGTGTATAGTGGGCATTCTGTACTTTTCTGTTTTCCTACAATGTTATACGTTGCAAACAAATTTCTTACTGATAGAAAGAGGCACCTTGTTCTGTTCTAACACTTACATTGCAGAAATGGAGAACAGCTTATGTGCCCATTCCTTCATATACTGACTGCACAGGTATTGAGACAAATACTTGAGTCTATGATTTTTCTGGAAAGGGGTGAGGAATAAATTATAATATGCTGCTTTCATGAACATCACTGTTTTTCTTAATTAATAATTAATTTTTTATTTTTAATATTGTAATATAATTACATAATTTTCTCGTTCCCTTTCCTCCCTCCAAAGTCTTTTCAACATAGCCTTCCTTGCTCTTTTCCAAATTCATGACCTTCTATTACATTAATTGTTGTTACAGACTTATATTACTAAATACGAAAGTACAACCTGTACAACTTGTCTGTATGTTTTCAGGGCTGATTATTTGGTATTAGAAAGCCAATAGGTGTGCTCCTTCCTGGAGAAGACTAGTTTTCTCTCTTTCAGCATCCTTCTGTTGCCTGTAGTTCTTTTTGTAGGTTGAAGCCTCCTTGCCTTTCCCCATCCACCATGGCATATCTGTTGACGTTGTTCTTGTTCAGCTCAGGTTTAGGCAGTCTTGTTAGTGAGACTTTATAGATGCCCCTTCCGACATTACTAGGACACAGTATTGCACAGCAAACTCTCTGTGTCTCTGGCTCTTCCGTCTTCTCTTTCAATGACCTCTGAAGCTTAGGTACAGGGCTGTTTTGTAGATGTATCCACTGGGACTGGGCTCCACAGCTGCATTTGGTTGTAGTTTTCTGTAATGGCCTCCTGTTGGAAAGAGAAGTTTCCTTGATGTGAATTAGAAAATTTACTGTTTTTAAATGATCATCATATGCAATTTGGTTTACACTTTCTCAAAATGCCTTTTTGAGCTTTTGTACATTTCTAGCTTCAATACAAATTCTTTTTTATTTGTGTTTCAAAACTTCTTGTATCTTACCGAAATGTCCTATTAGTATTAATTAGTCTTGCAAATATTCTTAATTGTTGCTTTTTTTGTTTGATTATGTCTTGATTTAAAATAATTTAAGTGGTTTTATTAACTCCTTGAGTGACATCTGATCCTTGAACCTGGCTCAGAAAGATCTTTATGTCTATAAGAGAATTGTTGGTTTATGTTGTTTCATTTTTGTTTCTTCTTTTTAGAGGCTGGGCATGGAACTCACCCTTGAGTTGGCTAAGCCTGCCCTGGAACCCTAAACCATACACACCTCCAGCACTTTTGCTGGTTTTCTATTTTATTTGTATTCAGTGAGCTTAAACTCACACATAAAGGTTTTAATCCATGATTTTTATGTTTCTTAAAGTACAAAGCATATTTTATAAGGCTTATAATTAAATTTTCTTATTCATCTAGTTAATTTTAGAAGCACTGGATTATTTTAAATATGTAAAACTTTAGCAAAAGATTATTACACATAAAAGATCAAAATTTTAATTAGCAAATTATTTAATGTCAATATTTAATACATTTTATGTAGAGTAGTGAATGAATAATTAGAATAAGAAATCATTATAGAGAAACCCTGTCTTGAAAAACAAACAAACAAAAAAGAAATCATTGAGGGAAAAAATTCATAAAATTATGGAATCACTGAAATTAAGGGCTTTTAAAAAATAATTCTCCTTAAGGAATATATCAACAATGCCTGGCTTTGCCATGGATGCCCCACAACCTCCCAAGACTTCCAAGGATCAAGACAAATGAGGGATCAAGGCACCAGCATCATCAGCCTCTGGAAGAGTCACTTCTGAGCGAGTCTTCACTGCGGTTTCCTAAGTTACTTCCACTGTAGTCCTCAGTCCCAGAACTGACAACCTTAGGGTCACCAATAAGCTCTTTTCCTTCCAACTTTTTCATTGTTTTGTTGAACATGGGGATCGTTGCCATATCACACCACTTGGCATGCGTGGTACTCATCTCAGGATAGAGATGAAAGTAGAGACCAGAAAACAACTTCAGAGCATGAACGCAACGGGTAAAGGTAAAATCTTTCAGGTTGTCAAATTGCATGGTAGTGGCAAGATCTTTATAGTATTTCTTGTATTCTTTTGATCAAAAGTAGCTATTGCAGTCCTTCGAAAGGAGTTCAGTAGGGTTTGTCTTCAGGCATTGTTTTCGTATGTGACCGTAATCCTCATCCTTCCCCTCATTTCTTCCCATGCTGTACTTCTGCATGGAGCTCTGCTCACTGAGAGGCTCAAGAGACAAAAGTCAATACCTGTGTTGTGGTGTCCTCCACATTTCTTCTTTACTTTCCTCAGTTCTACTGTCAGGGGAATCACTACACTGAAGACCTAAGAGTCCTGGAGGAATGGCCTCCTCCTGAGGGGCTTACCCTTTCCTGTTTTAGCTTTGATGGTGACTTTACCCTTTCTAGAGAAGTTGAGAGTTAAAAAGAAAATGATGGTTTTGAGTTTTAGCATTTTTCAGTTTCTCCAAAGGAGACTATAAAGGACACATGGAGCAGGTCCAAGCCAGTGGATGTTTTAAGAGAAGGGGGAGATTAGCAGAAGAACATTCTTGTGTGACTTCGTTACCTTTCTGTTGCATTAGATGGGTGGAAAGGGGAATACATGTTGTGCTTTATAGTTTTTAAACACTAAAACTCTTTTCTTAAAAAAACCCAAAGCCTTAAAAAACATAAAATGACCTTCAGGCCCATTGGCTCCCACTGTTCATTTTATCAGCTCTCTGCCACACCCTCCCCCATCGCTGTAAAAAACCCAGAGTGAAGTGTGAAAAGCATCAGAAAGTCTCTTCTATGCCAGTTCAGCCTTTTAGTCGCTTGCCAGCACCTTCATCTCTTCATATGTTTCTAGCTAAGGTCTAACATGGAACAAAAACCCGACAGCAATGGAGACCAGATGCTGGTATTTCTTCTCTGTCACTTGGCTGCCGAGCAGATGGAATTTATATCAATCGGGCATGCTAGGAGGAAGAGGCCGTGGCAGCCAACATGTGGAACTGGGGCTGAGTGACATTTCTGCTAATGTTTTGTCCTTGTAGAACATTATGCTTCCTCTTTGCTTATGAGCTGTGGTTTTCCTGACTCAGACGAGGTTCCAGCTCCAGCTGGAATGGCTGTCGCTCTTCCCCTCTCCCCCCACCCCGTTTTTGGAGATTGCTAGGAGCCATGGAGGAGTAGTGGGGCCTGCACAATGGAGCTCTTTATTTAAATACCTGACATCTGCATGCAATGCACCCAAAGCTGCTTTGCTTAAACGGTGGAATGCGCTGGGCCTTACGAGTCACTTTTTGTCTACAGCCCTGCACTTGTTTGATTTATATAATGAGCGAATGCCTCTGGAAAAAGAAGACATTGAACATGTTGTTGAAGAAAGAGAACTTTTAAATTTTTTCCAAGAACATTGTCACAGACATACCTAATACTCATACAAAAATATGAGTATTTAAAAGCAATTATAGTCATAATGTGGAGTTCTTACTGTGATTTTTAAAGTGTCTTGCTTTTTTCCCCTTCAAGATAAAATCGGAAAATTCATAAACCCAATATAACACATTAAAGAATTTGAGTGTTGTTAATTATTGCCAGTGGGAGATACCATTTTAAAGAAATTTGATGTTACAAAGAATGTCTAGAAGAAAAGTATAAATTCATGTTAACTAAAACAAGAAGACACATACACCAGAGAAAGCAATTGTTGGTAAGTTTATAACTGCAGTCTTTACCAGCAGAAAAGCACATTTTCCTTGCATGCTGTCAGAGTACATGCAGATGCACTGTTCTGTTTTCTTCTCTCATAATATAAACCTTCCAGGTCTTACCTGCTCATGGCAATTAATAAGGAAGTGCTGCTGTGCTGATTGATCTTTTGCAAATCTATAACTATGCCCCTTTCTATTTTCTATCCAGACCTCTTGTTTCTGGATTTGATTGGGTTACAGAGAGATTCAAAGAAGGAAATTAAAAAGAAATAGCAAGGCGCTTCTGCCGCCTTTCTCCTTTCTTCTTAAAGAACAGCTTCTGCAGATGCCTTTCATGGTCCCTGACATGCACAGATCCTGCTGAATATGTCTTGTGAGTCTTCTAGAAGACTCCAAGACAGCTTGGCCATTTCTTAATCTTCAGGAATCTTGAATTCCCTCCTGTTGGTGCCTTTTTTGGTTGTTGTTTTTGGCAGTTGTTCTGGTGTGGGACTTCCTACTGACTCCCACTCATTGGGACAGGGATGAGCCCCACAGCTAACAAGAGAGAGGCAGTGATACAATGCTCATGTGTCTAGAGAAAGTTCCAAGTCGGTCTTAGAGAAAATTATTTGAAAATAATTCTTTGGACCTGTGATTTTTTTTCCTTGCTATTTTCCTGGCCATGCCATATACCAAACTCTCTATTGCTTGCCTGTGATATTGTTTAGTAGTGTTCTGTAAAAAGTCACGTGTATAGTTTATGTGTATACAGTAAATCCAGAGTTATAGCATAGTATTCCTTACTTTACCTACTGAGCTTTGTCTCATGAGCCACAGGCCTTCCTAAGGTGGCATTTTCAAAATGGCACAGCACAGCATGGGATGACCCACTTGCTCTAGGCTGAAACTCCTCATGGTCCTCCTGAAACTCATATATATGAGTACTTTTCACCAGAGAGGGAAACAGCAGACGTTGTTCTACAGAAGTAGGTTACGGAGGCCGAAAGCTGTGAGACCTCCCCAAGCAGCATTCTAGAATATTGTTTGACTTGGTCCTTGGATTTTGGTCCTTGATGTGTTTCATCCCAGAAAATTGTGGCACCAGCCCTTGCCAGTTATTGACTGTCTCATGGGTGTGGTCATTTGTTTTACACTGAGATGAGGTTCCTTTAGTTCCACATGGAAGGCATCCTCCTCACTGTATAATACCGAGTATATTATTTAACCTACTTCTCTTCTGTACAACTGAGATGATAATAATGATAACATCTACCTAACAAGGTTGCAAAAGGGACAAAAGGGGTGAGGGTTGTTTAGTAGGGATGGATTGGGGACAGTGGCAGGTAAGTGCCTGACCCATTGCAAATGCCCCACAGTAGTACTGTTGTTGTCATATGCTGAAGCAAGGCAGTCATAGCTGGCCTTCTGATTTCCAGCAATTCCAGGTCTAACTTGAACCTCTGCTGGCTCTGGAGAGCAGCTGTTTGGACTAATGCTCAATACCCATTATAAATCTCTCCCCAGCATACCTGCTCCAGTTCTGAGGGACATTAGCTTCTTGTCTTTGGGTGTTTGAGTCCTAAGAGTAAATTGGTTTGGAAATGTATCTACTAAGAACAATTGGGGTGAAATTCAAACCAGCTAAAACCAGCTAGTTCCTATCCTCTAACCTCACACTGATTATTCATCTTTGAGTGGAAATGTTCCTCTTTCTAGCTGTAGATAAAATTCTTACCAAAAGAATGAACCCCTGCATCTATCCCTCTTCTTCATTGGTGGCAGAAGGTGGTGGGATTTATTATACAAGTGAAGGTAAGACCCCTGAGTATAAGAACTCCTTTCTGTTTCTCCTAATGACTGTTGAGAAAGTAGATCAGTAAGGGAGCATTTATCCTAGTTGCAAGAACTTTGGAGCAAAACTTTTGCCGGTGTCTCTTAAAAATAACCTACCAATTCTGGCTAGCATTCCCTTTCTCAACACAAGGATATCCTAATAATGTGTCTATGTTTCTGCTTTCGCTTTTGTGTTCTTGCTTGACCCACCAAATTATGTGATAAAACATTTATTTTATTAAGATATGAATTCTGTAACTTTATATCCAAAATCTCATGTAACAGAGATTTTTAGGGCAGTCAGATAAATGTTAGCAAAACTTTGTAGCCAGGTGTGGGGCACACACTTGGAATCAAATCACTCATGGAGGTGAAGGTACCTGGGCTGTACAGGAAGACCCTGCCTTTTAAAACAAAAGCAAAGACATACTTTCTCCTTTAACATTTCATTTCCATTGTTCTTTAGTAAAGAATCCATGCTGCCCAGATGTTCATCAGGTAGAAAGTGAATACACAGTGCTGTTGTCATTCCTCCAAGACTTCACTCTCAGGAAGTGAGCCACTGCTCTCGGCCCATTTGATGGTGTTTCTTCCATTCTAGAAAGCATTTTTAAAAAATTGATAGAAATCTCAACCTGAATGATTTGTGCCAAGTGTTATTTTGGCATGGTCTACAAATTACATAGTTATCTGGTACATTGTTCAGTTTTTAAAATTTAAATATAAGTTCTTTGCCCTCCTTTTGAAATAAAAACTTTACATAGTTTTAGCAAGCCTGTTTTTATAAACACCCAACATTTACTGTCCAGTGAAAATAAAATAAAGAAATGACACTTTTTTTTCATTTGTAAGCTTTGAGAAAAGGGAAATGAATGAACCTTCATGCTTTTATAACTGATTCTTGACTCTTGGGACACCAAACAAGGTGTATAAAATAAAAGCTCTCTCCTTTTTCTTCCCCTGCCCCTTACATGATAGAAATTAATTCGTCAATGTAATTTCGTGCATACAGAAGTTACTCCCCCCTCCTTTCTGCCAGGTAAGCAATACAATTTAAAACATTCTTGTGGTTACAAAAGGGCTAATATTTTTGGCAGAGCTGTTCTTAATATAAGATATCATGAAAACCTTAGAGTGAGGTAAGGTAAATACTACAGTAAATGCCAGCATTTTAGTATATATTAGCCCATCTTTGCCTTTCATTTTACTAAGATTGACTAACACTTAATTGTCTTGGCTATGTTTTTTAAATAAGTGAAAGAACTTACCCTCTAGGGATTTGCTAACTTTTGGGGTTTTTTTTTAAGCTGTGAACCCAGCCAAGTTGCCCATTTCCAATCAGGTACTTCACTTCTTGACACAGGGAACATTATACACAACACTAAATAGCCCTCAATAAATGTGGCTCTTATCAAAATCTAAAGACATCTCCATTGTTATAGGAGAATGCTGCTCCTTTGCACAGCCTCCTTCCATTTACAGCAACATACACAGCAGTATCCAGCTCCTTGGCCTCATCTGGATATTGTTAAGTAAGCAAGGGCTGCTGCTGCTGCCTGGAGCCATTTGTAGAGATTCCTTACACATTAGCTGTGTCACAGTTCAGCTGACCAGTGCGAAGCTAATTTGCTATTTTTCTCAACAGAACTGAAGAAAAAGGCCAATTATTATTTACCTCCTTTAGGTTAACCTGATTATTTTATTGCCTATAGAATATGGTTTTATAAATGGTGAATTTACCTGATGAAAATTACCATTTTTTAAAACTATTTAAGTCATTACATCTTCATATTGCCTTTCTTTTTAACTAGTTTCTTATTAGCTGAACTGAAGAGAATTTAAAATTTCTAACTGTAAGGATTAGAAGAGGGGAAGCTGCCGTGCACAAAAGTAAATAGTTCAGTTCCATATACCTCCTGTGTATGTTAGGAAACGCTGGCTTTGGATGGAAATGAACAGCTGACCATTGAATTCTCATCCTGGGTATTCAGAGTGTATTGTAATTTGGATATTGGCAATAAAATATTAAATCAGATCTGATATTTTATATTTTACATATCTATTATCCACGATGAACTTACTATTTTAGAAAATGGATGAGTGCATTGGGATTATTCTTTAAGTTCCTGTGGAGTTTTTGGGCATGTGCAAGTTAGCATCTAACTTGCAGAAGCAGTTCATAGTACAGACACCAGACTTGGTATCTGGAGGGCAATGCCTGACCCAGCAGAGGTCCTGATAGGATTTTTTAAAATCAGAGAGGGAGAAGGAGATTGAGACTCCACCAAGAAAAACACAAAGAAAATGTATGTTAATGTGGCTGAATATTCATGGAACCCTGTGGCCTGGGGCTGCAAGCACAGTCAGGCCTGTGTTTAGCAGGCCACCCCAAGGCAAGGGGCAGAAGGCACTCGCCAGTGGTCCAGCACAAGTAGTGTTGTCTTTGAAAAGTTTTCCTTTTCCCTTGAATCAGCTACAGTCTTTTACTTAAGGTCATTGCAGTTCGCAGTCTTTGGCAGAAGGCTTCTTCCTTTTTTGGTAGTGGCAGTCTGGCTTTTTCCCCCTTTGGAAGTGTTTTCTCCTCAACCTGCCATTATCTTCCAAACCTGTTTTATGTTATCATTGTCAGATGCCTCTTCCCTTAGCTTGCCTAGCTTGTTAGAATAAAATGTGATGAGATGTATCTCTGTGTATCTATATAGATGGATATATAGATATGCACACATATATGAAATTTTTTAAAGCATGAAACTGAAGGCATATGGTTATGATTTGAGAATGTCAAGCTTGATATTTTTTTTCAAACCTTTTTTTTTTTTTTTTAAATCTGTACCTTTTTCTCTGGGCAGTGAACTCACTGCAGAGACATCAAAGAGAATGTGTACTGGATCAAGGTGGTTTTTTTTTTTTTGACCACATCATTGCCAGCTGTGGTGTTTATGATTAGAGGCAGACATTTCAGACACCTTAGAGTCCTCACCAAGCGTCAGATCTTTAACAGGATCCATCCCAACTGAGTGACACTAAACAGACAGCCAGAGGGGAGTTGATGGGATAGAATGAAAGGGGGGAGGTGGACATGTATATGTGACTGTGAGCTAGGCTTTGGTGCCCGTGCATTCACCCACCAAGCAATGGAACAAACTCTGCTAACACCAGGCTACAGGCTGCCCAGAGGCCCCTTAGCATGCCTTTCAACGTAGCTTTTTCTAGCCAAGGGGATGACTAGAGCTCAGCAAACACAGGCATTGATCCTCTCTCCCCGGGCACAGGGATGTGCAGCTTTCAGGTCACTGCCTAGGCTTTGAAGCAGCTCCATTGCACGCTGCTGACAGCCACAGACTGCCCACTTCCAGGATCTGATGTGATTCCCTCTCGGATCACCACACTCTTTTCTCTGCAGCTAATGACATTGAATTCCCTCTGGATGTTGCCTCTACTTGCAATATTAACACTTGTGTAGTGTTCTGTTGACATAAGAATTCTGCAAACAGCCAGCAGCGCCGCTGCCCCCCCCCCCAGTAGTTCATAAAAAGGGAGTTCACTTAATTCCCTTGTGTCCCCTTCTGGGTCAGTGTAACTGCCAGGTAGCTGTTTGTTTGTTTGTTTGTTTGTTTGTTCACCAGCTCTAAAAATTAGAATGTACTTCAGGAATTGGTGAAACAGTATTTGGAATGAAATGTCTGGAAATTACTAGAATTAAGAACGGAGGCTTACCCAATGGGGACCATTAGCAGTGAAAGAAGCAATTTGGTTAACTTATTTCTCTTTCAGTATAAAAGTGTACTTTAAAAAAACTTCCGTGATTATCAAGAAATGGGTTGCTTGCTTACAGTTCCTAGTGACTATAGAAACTGCGATTCTTTAGAAGAATAATATAGCAACAATTCAAAAAGAATAACAAACCATGTTAGCCTTGGTGAGTGACCAAGAAAGATTTGCATGTCAACTCAGAACATCTAAGACAAAGGGGGTATATGGATTCTATCTGAAAGAAGGATACAGAAAACAGATTGCTAGGACAGAAGTATTTTTAAGAACCTCTCTTTGATTAGAACTACATTTTTTTCCTTTTAAAAAAGAATCATCTAAACAATTAGCTGTTAGTGCGGAGTGAAAGTTTGGATGATAAAAGTATGAGAGCCTTGGTTTCATTCATCATTCCTTTCCTTCTGTCTTGTACACTCACGTCTTCCCTCTTAACCCCACTGACTGAGCTACTCAAATCATTGGCAGCAACATTTTAGCAGCTAAGGTTTTTGCTTGTTGGAAGGGCATGAAAAGCAGTTTAAAACCTAGGATTCTTGGGCTGAGTGGTCTGAGGCAGCAGAGGTAAATCATCACTCAAAAACCATTGAATTCTAGAGTATTTAACTCTCTTGCCCTGGACCAGGCCATATAAGTAGGACTTGGATGCCTCTTATTTCCATTAGCAGGTGTAATAGACTACTGTTTTAGAGGAGAAAATGGTAGGTACTATCTATGCATATAGGTGATTCCTGCTTATCTGACCAATAATATTCATCTGAATGGTCTTTAAAACAATACTAAGTTTGGACTGTCATGGTGGCTGGACTTTTATCTTATTTGATATAAGCTGTAGTGTGAATAAGACCGTAGCATTTTGAATGCCAGATTACTCTTAGGGTTTTATCCTATAGCTGTAATTACTGATCTTCTTTCTTCTGAATCTCCTACATTCTACAACCTACTGTCTACAGCTGCTAGCTTTTGTATCACTTGTAACTCTAGCATCTAAGAAGATTCCAGTTTCATCTGGTCCCATATAGCCACCCTTCATTTCATTGTGCTTGAGAAATTTCTTGGTTATTAGGAACCTTGTCTGAAGTCCAGGACTTTATTCTTCCTGAAGCATGTTTACTTTAATGGGAGTCTAAACTTTCAGGGGGGCTGGTAATCTCTCTTGTTTATTTGGATAAGAACCTCATCATCCAGCTTGTGTATTTCAGAATTTATCTTACATAAAGAAAGTTATTTCCATGTTATTGCAGTTTAGTTTTTCTCCAGGCAGATCTACGCAGTAATTGGTAGGTAAGATGAGTTTTGTCTATGATAAAAAAATAATTCTATGTTTTCACATGTAATATTCTTAATAGTTTTATTTTTATAGAAACCCTTAGAACATCAAGGTTTTATAATGTACTTAAACTTTGCATTTGTCCATGTACTAACATTGTAAATAAATGTATGAAGCAAAACAACAAAGTAGTTTTATTGGGTGTACCTTTGTCATCATGTAGCAGGTTGGTTCACTCAGTTGTTTGTGTAATTACATCATTGCCCAGGTCCTATTTTATTGTTGTTTTGACCTTTATTGGTATCCGTGAATATACTGTGTCAGCATCATCCCACTTTACAGGTTATGAAACTGAGGAAAAAAGTTATCTTAGTTTTATTACAAATTGTTGGCGTACATTTATTTGTGATGCTTTACTGATCATGCAGACCACTTTAAAATGTTCCTGGTATGTATGGAACAACTCTTAATGAAAGAAAGTCATGAATTGGGGAAAGAGCAAGGAAGGCTATAGTAGAGGTTTTAGAGGGAAGGAAGGGAACAGGAAATAATTTGTACTTATAGCCTCAAAACATAAGGAAGAAAAAAACCTTTTTAAAAAGTTGTACAGTTTCTTTTACCAAATGTTGAAGTGTCAGAGTTTTAAACTCCTTAGTTCTGTTTGACAGCTTAAAAGTTATTTCAGTAATCTGGTGTTCAAATTCCTTGGTAGAATTTCATTTTCTTAGTTCTTCAAGGAAGGAGAAAATATGGATATCGAAGGGAGATATGAGTATCAAATCTTCCTCATGAAAAGGTGTCCATACTCGTGCATACACACATGTATAATCACATCACGAGATGGATTTACACAGAAACAGGAGTAGCCCCACAGTAGTCTTTCCTTCAGTATCCTAAATATCCTAATATTAGTCTTGGCATCAGTATCCCAAAAATCCAGTGTGATTTTTATGGTGATTACTTTTGGTGGAATTTGAATTGAACTCTGTAACGTATGATTGACTGTGTGTCATGGACACAGGAACACACAGGCTTTGTAGTGAGAGGCTTGTGCTGATGGTGGTAAGGTGGGATTGTCCTATGCTGTGGGGTCAGATGCCTCCATTTACATGAGGAGGAAAAGGACTTGGGTTTTCTGCTGATGGGGTTTGATTGAAGGCAAATCTAGTGCAACCTCCATTAGCATTTTTGAAAATGCTTTTTGGTTAAATGAAGGGACTAATACTTCCTAGTGTTGTCTTTGTTGTTTTGTTTGTTTGTGCTTTTGTTTTTTGTTTGTTGGTTGGTTGTTTTGGGTGACAGATGGATAGTTCTAGACAGGCATAGGTCTGACATTGGGTCATCTGGAATAAAGTATGATAATATTAGGCTCATGAAAAAAAAATCTAATAGCCATTCCCAAATTAAAGACAAAGTAAAACTTGAGTGGGTAAGTGGAATTTGCAGCTCTGTTACTTTAGCATCAAATGTGACCTCTGGCAGTAAATCACCTAGGATTTTTTTTTTCAATTGCCAGTTTTTTTTTTTTTTTAATTTTTTTCTCAAATCATAATTAATTCACACAGGGGTATAATCACAGAAAGGCAGGACATGGGGAAGGGAATGACACTGGAGTATGTGTGTTCAGGGGGAATACAGATATCTTCAGAACCGGGTGGGTGAAGGTTCAGGAGACAAGTCACCATGACTCTGCCTATGACTCGCTTGTCCCCATCTAAGCTGGTATTGTCTGCCAAGGCTACCTATTTACAAGGTCCATGACCACTCAGGCTTATAAATTTCCACAAAAGCTGTCCGTTGACATTAGCTTATAGCCATCTGTTTCAATGTTCTTCCACTGAGACCCAAGACTTGGTGTTAGTATACATGTATGACAGGCCCATTGCTGATTTTAGGCCTATGGCTGATTTTAGGCCTACAGTATGTAAGCAATCACGTAGGATTTTCTCCATTACTCATTCATACAATTTGATAGCATTTGTAGGTCAATCTGTTTACCTGGAATTTCCCCTGCACAGTCTCCTATCTGCAATGGTCATTTGGGGAGGAGGAAGTTAATTAAAAAAAAAAAATCTATGACGTCACAGCAGTTACCAATTTCTGACCTAGGATAAAAAGAAATTAATCCAGTTGTAGTCCTTGTATTTAGAGAGCTGGTACAAACATCCCATTCAGAGCTCTACAGGTACAGTGTCTTCCAGTGTTAGTGGAAGATACACTAAATGTTAGCATTAGTACAAGAAGAAAGGAGCATCTAGGCTTCCTGCCTTTTATCACCTAACTTTAATTTTCTAATGGTGGCGCTAAATGGACCTCCTTGCTCTCAGTCATCAAAAGGAAATTCTCCTTCTTGGGAGCAGCACCTCTAGGCAAAGGACCAAAAAGACAGAAAAGAATCCAGGATGGAGTTCTAGAAGGAGGCGCTCTACCCAGTAAGGAACTTGCATGTTTTTCTTATGTGAAGACGATTGATGGTCTGTGGAAAATACAAGTGGGCATTAAGGCAGCTTTCCTTAAGACAGCTTGAGTGAGTGTGTGGCCAGAGCTTTCTTGATTAACAAAGGTCTCCCTGACCTTGGCAGTGACTCATAGCCTCGCAGGGATGAATTGTTCCTGAACAGTTCCTCCAACATCAGAAGCACAAACAGGTCTTTTTAGCTGTTTGTTAGATACCAGTGGAGAAAATGGTCTAAACTACTTAAGACCTGAAGACAAAAGAGCACATTAGAATCATCCAAAGAATCATCTCCAGGCATGGTCAGTTCAGTCCAGAATCCGAAATACAGAGCTAACCAGTTTAAGGTAGAAGCTTAAAACTAGGTCACCTGTTTATTAGAAATATATACAATGGTTTTCTGTATCTCTATTGTTGAAGGGAGATGATTTTTTGCTGAGTTTTAGAACATCTTTTGTAAAATAACAAATAATACTGCTTTCTCAGGCTAGATAACAGCATTCCTCCTTTCTTGCCTAGAAATTTGACAATACTTAGGACCCCAAAGATGTTGACAGCCTACAGAGAGACTCTTACCTAGACTGATGACTGTGACTTATGCTCATTTAAAATTAAATATCAAACTCAGTTTCTATAATTGAGGGGGTAGGTGTATGTGTGTATTTCCATCCCAGACACACACAAAGGTGTCTGCTGTTCTTTTTTTCTTTTTAATTATTGGAGGGAGATAGAGACAGAGACAGAGAGAGACAGAGAGAAACAGACGCAGAGAGTGAGACAGAAAGAGAGAAAGGAGAGAGAGAGATAGTGAGAGAGAGAGAGAGAGAGAGTGTGTGTGTGTGTGTGTGGGTGTGTGTGTTAAACTTTTACATGACTTTCTTAGGTTTCTAGATCATCAGGCTTGTGCAGTAAGCAGCTTTACTCTCTCAGCCATCTTGCTGGCCTGAGTCTACTATGTAAAAAGTAAATAAATGGGGTTTGCAACCCCATAGGTTGAACAACAGTATCAACTATCCAGACCCCCCCCCAGAGCTCCCAGGGACTAAGGCACCAACCAAATAGTATGCATGCAGAGACCCATGCCTCCAGCTGCATATGTAGCAGAGGATGGCCTTATCTGGCATCAGTGAGAGAAGAGGCCTTTGGTTCTGTGAAGGCTTGATGCCCCAGTGTAGGGGAATGACAGCATGGAGAAGCAGGAGTGGGTAGACAGATGGGGAACACCCTCATAGAAGCAGGGAGAGGGAGCAAGTGATAGGAGGTTTTCAGAGGGGAAACCAGGAAAGGCAATAACATTTGAAATGTAAATAAATAAAATATCCAATAAAAAAAGAAAATAAATGAATGAAAACAAAAAAATTAGAAAAGACTATAAGGTGGTATGTGCATTTGACATATGTTTGATGTCAATGTTATTGAAACCTTTTATATAGCTAGATCTCTGTGTGTGCGAGTGTGTGAGATAGTATACTTGCTATTGGCAATTAGAGACAATGATAAGACCCATGCCTTTGAGTTCTGGAGGCCAGTTTCCCTAGAAAAATTGATTGTAGTGTATTTACACACCAGTGAGTAGAAATATATAGGTTATAGCTTTAGTTGTAATGCTAAATTTGACTTTAGTGTTGAGGTGACATGTCACAGAAGATACCCAAGCTAAGTGTCCACCTATGCTGGGTGCTGGAAGTAGAGCTAGGCAGTGATGAATGCAGATGAAGTGGACATTTGAGATGCAATTTAAATTTTCTGAACATCCAGAGAAGAAAGAGTAGACTTTGAGACAGAAGACAGAAGTTGAAGAAAGGTATACAGTATGGATAGTATTCAGTGTTTGAATATCCATTTGGGCATAATGAACCAATAAATATTGATGGTAAATTTGTGACTAGAATATTATATGTATCAAGAAACGAAAGGGATTTCTTTCCTCTACCCAGGCTAATACATAAATGTCAGAGAACAAAATAGAATGGGTAGTGTTCTGAATGTCTTGCAGTGAAAAATAACAAAAATTAAGCTTTGTTCCAAATGTTCATTATAAGAGGTAGACCTGTGCTTCTTTGTGTTTTTATATAGGTAACATGCCCTTTATGCAAAACGATTAGGGCCAGAATGTTTGCAATTTAATTTTTCTTAAAATTTTGGAATATTTGCATTTTTTGCATAGTCTTTTCTACGTAAGCATTCCTAATTCAAAGATTTTAAATCTGATTTCTTTCCAGATACCAAAATTAGCATCACCAAAAAGTTTCAGAGTCTAGAATTAATGTAGGGAGGCTCAGTCTGTAATAATAAAAATCTGTTCAGCTTTGTTATAAAATTACCACTTTGCTTTGCTGAGTTCTTAGTTCAGCCTCTGGATAAGTATAAGATCCTTGGTTGCTTTTATGATTCCAGTCACTGCATAAGACAGACCATGTCTACCCCCACTCCGTGTTTACTGAGAGCCTGCTATGAGGATTTCATTGAATAGGAAGCATAAGTGGCGAGTGCCACTGCCTTCAGGTGGGTTGTAGACCAGCAGGGGAGAGGCTATGACCAACTGTACTGCTGGATAGACAGTGACAAATACTTAGTAGAAGGCACTGCAGACATTTTGGAAGAGATGAGACTTCTTCCTTTCCAGGAGATCTGGAGAACTCCATTGAGAACTTTTTTTCTTGAATTTCCTTTAGCAGGAGTAGGTAGAATTTCAACTTGCCAGATGGCACAGGTGCAGAAAACCTGAAGACGTGTACAGCAAACGACAGGGTAGTTTGCCTTAAGTGTAGCTTAAGAAGAGTCGTTGGAAAGAAGCTAGTTGTAGCCTGAACTTTGCTTGGTAAATGAAGATTGTCCTAAATGCCATTTGAGGTCGATCCAGAGCCTGTGGGTGGCCTGTCTATTCTCACATTAGTATTTGTGTGGCTTTTCTAAAAAGTTTGTGAAATTCAGCATAACTCTTTAACCTACACTTGACTGTTTTAAAGGTAAAAACTTTTCCTGCCATTTTCGTCCAAGTTTTAATGGGAAAAGTTTATGATCAATTTTTAAAAGATTTTGTGGACCAGAACCATGCCAGTTTCTTCCACCAGGTTTCCAAAATCCATTTCTTCTTACCACACAGACATGAAACGGGCCACCAGCAAGCCACGGCTGTGTTGCTTATTTGAGTTTAAAGTGTTTCTGTTGTAGTCCTCTGAGTTTCTGAAAGAGATTTGTGAACACAGTTACTGTGATTTCTGTACCTGGGACCATCCTACAAATGTGCCAGAACCAAGTTGTGGTCTCACAGCTGAAGAGTTGGAGCTGCTCTGCCTGGAGTGTTCTTGATGTGAATTAAAGAGGTGTTTTTTTTTTTTTTCCATTGTAATGTAACTGTAAGTGATAATGATTTCTCTTTCAAAAAGTTTTCTCTGAGAATTTAAAATTGCTTTCTTTCAGAACAGCTTTATTGTTTCAAGCTTAAAAATGTTTTTTTAAACCCTGGCTGCCTATTCCTCTCCAGTTCCTCCAGGCACCGTTGTCTCTGGGTGCTGCGTAGGTCTGAATGCCAAGAGTTAAGACAGTCTCCCTCCTATAAATCAGGAGACAGCTTCATTATCAAAGTTATGTGTTTTCACCTTAATAGATAGCCAGACCTGGTGTTGGTGCCAGGCTCTGCCTTATCATGGAACCATCAGCACCGAGTACTGGAATGTTCTTTGTTTGGATTATTTACTTCTTCTATAAACAAAGATTAGAGTAAAAAATGTCAGTTCTGGTGTCTGTGCAGCCCGGTCAGTAAAGAATCTCGGAGCACACTGCAGGTTCAGTTCGCCACTCAGCACAGAGCCACCCTGACTCCAGTCTTTATAACTGACCCCCGTTCTATTCTGAGGGTTTTGTACAGTTTATCTCATTTAATCTTCTCAATAGCTCTAGAAGGTACTTTCTTTCTTTTTTCTTTTGCTGATGAAGAAAAAGAAGGCTGAAAAAGGTCAACAGTATTGTCTCATGTGGGTTTCTAGTCCCGAAGGAATTTGCCCTCCAGAGACTTTTCTATACTCACTGAAGAATTTACGAAGATGCAGCTTTTAAAAACTTAGTATTGTTAGAATTTCAGCTACCTATCACTAGGATATGGTTCCACCCTTTTCACTTAGATGGTTTCATCAATACAGAAAGACTTTGAGGAGTAAGACCCTGTTTTCTTAAGTATCATGAGCTCACTACATTTTACCAAACTGTAGCTATGCTTCAATATTTTGATGATCTATATTTTTTTTGAAAATTTACATTATAATCTGAATTCTGGAAATAAGGAAAATTGCCATCAATCAAGCCCTTTTAAGAGCAAAACCACTACAAAAGTTTACCACATATGCAGCATAGTTGGAATAAGTGCAGTTGTAGAAGAGGAAAGTAGTTCACTGGAGCGTTTGAACTTGATTCCTATAATGTAAACAAACCAGTTATTTCTACAGCATCTAAGAACCTTTATTCTCAGTAAGTTTTCTGAATTAGTTCATTTTGGAACATGATAACTTGCCATTTATTCATGTGTAATTTTTTGTTAAATAAAGATAAATTTTTTTGCAAAGGATGAAACTGTCAGAGATGGATGATACCACCAAGTTACTATCTGATAGGTTCAGGTGATGGGTGAATCCTCATGGATTCTAACTTCCCTGTAAAAGCTGGCTGGGTTTACAAAGTCAGTGTACACTAGTATCTTGAGTTAAATAAATTTGTTTTCTGGTTCACTACAAGACTGTTGTTCTTATTGAACTATATTTCCTGGAGGGAATCTCTTTAACTTAATAACTATCACTATAAATATGTTTAATGGCTTATTGGCAGAGTAAAAATTATATAGTGTTGGCATATGAAGACGCTCACATAATTGCTAAATAAAGGTACTTAAAGACATTTATAAAGGTGTCATTGATTTATAGTTTGTATAGCTGTACATATTTACAACATTCTGGTGATGAATAAAAATTTGAATAATATCATGCCTACAGATGTCAGTGATAATAAAAAAATGCCAGGTATAATTAGATATGCCTTATATAGGACCTTTCTCCAAAATTATCATTAATCAGGTGGGCTTGTTGTTGTTATTGTTTGTTAAGTGACAGACTTCTTGACCTTGCTTTCTCTCTCTTCTGTTTGTCATTTTACTGTAGGACTAATGACCTGGTTCCCATCCTTAGGCAGTGATGCTGATTTTAACTGGGATATGATCTTGTTTTCTTCTTCTTTGCTACATCTCTATTCAAGTATTTTATATTATTAGTTTTTATAAACTTTTTTCTTGAGAAAACAAAAAATAGCAACACCTCTTCTAATATAGATTTTTGGATGATAAATTTGAACAAGCCAGGGTCATCCATCACAGTGGACATGTTTATGGCACAGTATGTGGAACAGGGCCCTGGAAGGGGAGAACTTTGCTTCAATTTTGAACCTCAAATGTGCTCATTTCTAACTGTACACAATACTGTTTATAAATAGTGCTTATTATGATGTTTTGGAGTAAAGGGGGCATTCTTTTAAGACTTCAGATACTTATTTATTTACATCTCAAATGTTGCTCCACCTCCCAGTCCCTCCCTTACAGAATCTCTTTCCCCTCATCCCCCTTCCCTTTTTCCTCTGAGAGGGTGCCTCCCCCAGGGGTGTCTCCCCATTCTGGTACATCAAGTCTCTGCCAGATTAAGCAAGTCCTGCCCCTCTTAACCCAGACAAGGTAGCTGTGAAGACTGAGCTGCCTGTTGACTACAGATATGTCAGGGCTCCATTCTAGCCTCTGTATGTTCTTTGGTTGGTGGCTCAGACTATAAGAGCTCCAGGGGATCTAGTTTTGTTGACTCTGGTGGTCTTCCTGTGGGGTTCATATCTACTTCAGGGCCTTCTGTCCTTCCCCCAACTCTTTCATAAATGTCCCCAACCACTGTCTAATTTTTGGCTGTGGGTATCTCTGTCTCTTTCAGTCCACTGCTAGGTAGAGCCTCTCAGAGGATAGTTCTAGGCTCCTGTTTGCAAGCATAACATAGTATCATTAATAATGTCAGGGATTGGTGCCATCCTGTGGGATGGGTTGCAAGTTGTGCTAGTTATTGGTTGTCCTTTTCTTCGGTCTCCGCTCCATCCCTGCATTTCTTTTAGGCAGGATAAATTTTGGGTCAAAAGTTTTGTGAGCAGGTTGGTATTCTCCTTCCTCTGCTGGAGGTTCTGCCTGGCTATAGGAGGTGGCCTCTTCAGGTTCCATGTTCCCAGTGTTATGTACCTTGACTAAGGTCACCTGCATTGACGCCTGAGAGCCTCCAAGGGGTATATTTTATGTTATACATTTTAAGAAATTATTGTTCCTTTCTTTTGTATTGTTTTCTATATGTTTCCTAGAAAACTGTACACAGCTAGAATTTTTCATGCAAGAAATTCTCTTCCTGTGATAGATTTAGCCATCATATGGTCCTTAGCTCTGCTTTTGGGAAGTCTTCTCGGTAAGGTTTCATTGATTCAGTTTCAATTCTATAAATCAAGAGCATGTAAGAATGTGCATCTACCTAGGTCATTTCATGATGCCATCTGAAACCACCTTCTTATATTTATGCCCTTGTTTTGCCCTCTGGAGATTAACACCATTTCATTGTCAAGTGAAGCCTGGAGACCAGTTTCTAGCAATTCTTTTCATCAGAATATATGTGACTCTTGGCGAAAAAATTTTATGAAACCAGAGTAGCATTAAGTTTTTATTTTAACTATGAATTTCTTAACAATTCTGCCATGAATTTTGGTTGAATTTTTTCTATGTAAGTTAATGGCATCTTCAGACCTATAGTGGGAAATGATTCAAAAATCATAACACACAATAATATTCTTCAAGTCAAGGTTTCAGTCAAAAAGAAACTTACAAGCCTTAACAGTGTGTGATGATATATAGTTAAATGCTAGGCTTTAAAAGGTCTGAAAATAAAATGACCTTAGGAAAGCTTTTCTTTTATGTTAACACAGTTCTTGTGTGCGTGCGTGCGTGCGTGTGTGCATGTGTGTGTGTGTGTGTGTGTGTGTGTGTGTGTGTGTGTGTGTGTGTATCAGAATGGACTCTCATGCCCTCCCAGAAGCCAGTGGTACTGTCTAATTTGTTTTATTGTTGTCTCATTATACATCTAGAGGGACATATGCAGCCCTTTGTAAAGACTTGGAGAGCAGAGATTGATGGTATATATGTTACTCTACTTTTTCCACCTTGTTTTTTGAGTCAAGGTCTCTCACTAAACCTGGAACTCTCTGATTCTTTAGACCCTATAGCCAGAACCCCTGGGATGCTCCAGTCTCCACCTCCTAGTGCTGGGATTAGCATCATGCACCACACAGCCAGCTTTTTATGTAGTTGTAGGCCATCTGAATTTGGGTCCCCATACTTACTTGGCAAGCACTTTACCCACTGAGCCAACTCCCTAATTTCTATTTTGTTTTTTGATTCAGAGTATCTCCCTGGTTCTCTAGACTTATTGACTAGACTTGGCTGGCTACTTAGTCACAAAATCTGTCTCTACCTCCTAAGTACTGGGATTTCAAGAGTATACCACTATGCCTGGTGTGTGGTTTTGCATATCAAGATCAGATTCCAATGCTGTATGACAAGTACTTTCCTGACTAAACTACTCTATTAGCCCCTAAACCTACTTTTAATTGAAAATTTCTCAGATACACTGATTAAAAAATAAATAAAAAACAATACACAATTAAAAAAAACAGGAGAATCAAATATGATGTGTTACATCTCCCAGAGAGATCTCTTGTTGATTCCAATTCTGGCTTTTCTAAATTATATTTTAGGAGATAAAGTCAAAATGTGCCATTTCATAAATGGCAAATATATATTAAAATATTTCTCAGATTTTTTTCTGCACCCTCTAAGTCTACCTAGTACACGAAAGGCTGTATACTTTTTCATAAGTATCAGTAACCTTCCCAGAGGTCAGAGCAATATAGATTTAGCTTCCTATATTTTCTTTGATTGTTGATTACCTTCAGCTCAGAGGAAAATGAAGAAAGCTACTTAGCTATTCATGTGCCCCTAATGAGATCAACAGCTGTGGAAATAAGTTTCTGGGGCCCCTTTTCATGACTCCTAGATTTTTTTATGTACCCCTAGATAGTAAAGTCTAAAGAGACTGTGCCCTCTTGATGCAATTCAGATAATTTAAAATCTCTGAATCTAAGGTTTTATTCACCTTTAGTCGACTATCTATATGCTAACCATCTACACACCCATCTCAGTGAGTGGTTGTGAGAGTAAAACGTGTGAAAAGTGTTGACAAGCTGGAAACTTTAAGAGTGTTATGTAAAAGGCATGGTATCATCGTTATCATTGGTCAAGAGATGTGCTGAAAACTGGTTTTCATCACTGACTCCTGAAGTAAGATATTTCCTCTGTTCCCCAAGAATTTTTACTGAAAAGAATGAGGCTTACCCATCTTTATGAATAATAGACTCACTTCAGCAGAATGTTTAAACAGCTAAATTAAGTTTTCTGTTACATGCACAGTGCCCACAAGATACATACATAAGATGATACACAAGATGTACACACAAGCAATACACATACACAAGGATGTGTTATAGCATCACAGTAGCAAACTTCAGAAAGCACATACTCTTATAATGCTTCAGTTATATTTGCTCATTTTTATCCCCACAACCTTATGTAGATAATTACTGACTTCATTTCCTGAGTAAGAAAAGGGACATATGTAGCATATCTAGTAAATGATGGACCTGATTTTTTTAACTCACAATATAGGTCTGTATTCTATACACTGATTCTATTCAATCACTAACTCCTCCTGCCTAGTGAATTGTCTCAGAATATTGGCAGAATCTTGAGTCTATAGGCAAAAGTTCAAATACTGATTTTAGTTATTAGATGTAAAACATTGGACAATCAACAACCTGTATCATTCTTGTGAAAATATTTTATTATGTATAGAACACTAATTAATACCCAGTATCAGTGTGATCTTCTATCAGAATAGATTGATATATACTATTTTGTCATTAGAAGTACCTTTTTCAAATCTATATTTAAAATAATTTAAAAAGACAATCATTTTTCCTTTGCTTGTGCTGCTGTTGTTACCATCAGTTTTTGAGAAATGTGATCCCTTGGCCAGATTTGCAAATTCATATACTGGACCCTGTATTTGTGACTAGGTATGGGAGGATGAAGCAGAACTATGGCCAGTAGCATGTAAAATGTACATATTTAGTATTGTGTATGTTCTAGATATTTTTTTAATGATCTTCTTTGGGTTTGAACCTTCGGAGAATTTAAAAAAATGAACAGGGTACGTGGATTTAAAAAGTTAAAAGTGTAAATATTAAGTAAGAATTAAGTGTCAACGAATCAACTGAGTTGGAGACTCATTTAACGCCTTTGGTTTGGGAACAGGAGAGGTTAATGCAGACTAGAGCAAGCTTAATGAAGCACATCAAGCTTGTCTGGAGCTTCAGTGGCCGAGTAGGATTTCACATCTAGGTGAAAAGAATCTTCTGAGAGGAAGACAGAAGAGGGATTATCCTAGAACAAAGATACCAGGATGGCCTACAAGACAAAGATGTTTTTCAACCAGTTGTCTTGGTTGGAACAGTCAGGCAAGCCACAACAGCTGATTGACACTCTGGACTTCTGAGTGTGTAACTACTCAGCTGAGAAATGTGGTCTTTGTGCTTTTAGATACTTGGAGTTTTCTGAAGGGTTTTTTGTTTGTTTGTTTTTTGTTGTTTTGTTTGTTTGTTTGGTTGGTTGGTACTAAATATTGAAACCCAAACCCTCACAAACAGTGTACACAAGCTTTACCACTGAATCATCTTCCTACCCTGTTACTGAAGTTAAAATAGAATGACAGAGATCTCTGATTTCTGGCAACCTTTATGATAAGAACAACTTAGTTGTTATATTGGAGGCAGAAGACATAATAACAGAACAGCCTACTCAAGCCCTAGTTAAACTATTTAAAGAGAAGTTGTATTTTATAGCAACACAGACTGACAAATATAAATGAGCATGAGATACAGCAAGATGGTGATCAACTTAGAGTGATAGTTAAAATGCTATTTTATGATAACAATTAGCTAATGATAAGTTAGTGGAAAACAGAGAACCAGCTTCCACCTGACTTCAAAAGGTTGGTTGGTTGGTTAAGATTGGTTGGTTGGTTTTTAATTTATCTAAGCTTCTATATATTAAGACATACATTGGAAGATTTTCATAGTAATTAAATGTAAAATATTATGACAATGGTATAATGCCCAACAAATGATCAGAGTTCAATACATTTTAATTATAATTATTAGTGCCCATACTTTAAAGGTTGAATTTGCCCAAATTATGTGTTGTTTTATGAGTTGGGTGTTGTCTGGGATCAAACTCAGTATCTAGCACATACTAAACAAGTATTCCACTACTTAGCCATACCTTCAGCTCTACCTTTTGCTTTTTTTTTTTTAATGTGTACATGTGCACCTCTGGTGGTGAGTAGGTAGGGTAATTATTATTAATGAATGATGTCTTAAGTGTGTCTAACATTTATAAATTTTATGTTATATTCTCACATTTGGTGTTCAGAAGCTGAGGGAAGATTATTTGTCACTCACATCCTTGAGTGTAATAGAGATGGGACCATAGGATTTGGAATCAGTGATAGGCTAGACCTAGGGCCTGCTCTTGTACTCAGTCAGTAACGTGTGCTTTTGCAGCGCCAAGGTTCATAGTTTAAAATAATGGAGAACAGAGAGTGCTTGCTTAAGAGTCCTGCCCCATTTGCAGATATAACTGCTGTTTCTTTCCAGGGTCTGCCCTTTGTCCTACATTTTATGATATGCTTGCCCAACTTCTTTATCTGAACAATGTCTGTTCAGTTCTTAAAATAAGTGTCACCCAACCCAGTGGACTTCTCCATTTGTCTCTTCACAGTCCTCATGCATTTCCATCATGAGACTGTTATCCTTTGTTATCCTGTATGTGTTTGCTGTTTGTTTGATACCTCTTTCCTCCACCAGACTCCGGGGTCCAGGAAAACAGAGGATCTCTGTTCTGTTACTTTGTACATTTGGCTTCTAGTATAATATACACTATATACAAAGCAGTCAGCAAATATGAATTTGAAAAAAAAGCCATGAAATTAAGAGAATATGTAATATTTGGACATGTATCAGGGAATGGAATGCCTGCTTTTGCTGATGGAGTTACCTGGCTGTCACTGAAGCTCTCAGTGTTACACTTTCATCATCTAAGTCAGTGGTTCTCTAGGGTCACATATCAGATACTCTGCATATAAGATATTTATAATAGCAGCAGAATTAGTTATGAAGTAGCCATGAAATAATTTTATGGTTGTGGTCACCACAATGTGAGGAAGTATATTAAAGGTTCATAGCGCTATGAAGGTTGAGACCCACTGTTCTAAGGGGATAGAATAATAATAAACAGTCCACCGAAAGGCTTCCTAAGTAAATAAGATACCAGGCATTTTTTCCAATAGCTTAACAATTAGGGCTGAGCATTTAGGGATCTCCTACTTTTGAGCTTTGAAACAAGTAGAGAACCTCTAACCATTCATCTCCAAGATGTCATATATAAAATGTGTCCTGGTAGCTAGCCAGCAGGAACAGAGTCTGCACACTGTCCCCCACTGCTAGGCAGTGCTCGCCTCTAAAGAGTAGGTGGAAGGAGTCTGATCTCAGGAATCATCCTGTCTTCAGAATAAGAGCATCAAGTGTGCCTCTTGCCTATTACTGATGGTAGCAGTACTATTTATCCAGTCTAAGTCTTTTAAGATAGAAAAGTACTATAAACAAAACTCTGTAGATTTTAACATGCTAAGCTGTGGGGATGTGGGGGTTCAGTGTCAGTTTGAATGGCTGCTTGAATGTAGTTTTCTTATCATTGTCTAGGAGTCTACAGGGCTCAGTAGGATTTTCCTGTTGTTGAGGCAACCCCCTCCCCTTCGTTAAGGATATGGATCTCCTACTCTGATAAACAGAAAAAAACATGCACCTGGCTGTGTTGTTGCCATAAATATTCAGATGATGAAAATTCTCTTAAATATTTAAAGAAACTGCCGAGCATGGCTTAATCATTTTATTGAGAGGCCTGGTTTTAAAACTTAAATGTCTGTTCTTAGGAATGAAGCCGGCAGGTTAAACTGCCTTAAAAATAAAGTGGCTCACAGTTGGATCGTAAAATCTCAACTGACATTAAGGTAATTGTGCTTAAGCACAATTTAGAGCTCTTTTGAATGTTTGTTGTAGACACAATAATGATGCTATTTTTAATCGTTCCATCCTGGCTCTGAAGAAATAAACCTAACATTCTTTGTGCATTGTGTCCTAAACAGAATCATTTTGGGGAGCAGACTATGAATACTTTTTATGTCTTAGTAAAAATAAGGAATGATGGATTCTGGTTCCATATGTTTACAAAAAAAAAAAAAGAAAGAAACAAAACCTCATTTTC
This sequence comes from Grammomys surdaster, assembly GCF_004785775.1. Taxonomy (NCBI): domain Eukaryota; kingdom Metazoa; phylum Chordata; class Mammalia; order Rodentia; family Muridae; genus Grammomys; species Grammomys surdaster. The sequence goes on along the minus strand of NW_021620772.1, from coordinate 4,332,842 downwards.
TTATGACTCTGACACTTCCTACAAGGGACTAGGCATTTTTTAAAAGGATTTTTAAAGACAGGTTACTGTGTGGTTCAAACTAGTCTTATACCTAGTTTATATGATAGAAGGGCTTGAACCTAGAGTCATATATATAGGCATTTAACCAGCTATCTACAGTGACTCCCTTTTGATAAGTTGAACTGACCTGATGACTGATACCCTTCCGTCTTCTGGGAGGCAGGGTTCTGCTATCCAGGCCCCATCTAGTATGCTCTAGGTAGCCTGTATTAAACCTTGATAGAAATTTGAAAATGCAAGTTTAGTGGATAAATGGAGTCAAACCAGAACACTTTGGCTCCTGTGAACCAGACTTGTGCTAAATTCATCCCCACTTGATACTTTGGCATGATTTAAAATCTGTAGGCAAGACACATTAAAGTGGGACCTAGGAACTCTCTTTTTGGTCAGATTAATATTCATGTCAATGTGCTGAAGGTTTTGAGCAATATGCATGACCAATATGCATGGTCATATTAAGCACACAGTAGTCTCCTGGCCTCCCTGTCCCCAATCTAAGAGTGGATGGCATAACCTCTGCAATAGGAATCCCCCCCAACATAGAGCAGAAAAAGAAATTTCTCCTAATCTTGACTATAAGCCATATTTGGGGACACTTAGTCTGATTTCTGTTACCATTCCAGGTGCTCATTACCCCTGCTTTCCTTCAGTTCCCAAAAGTTCACACTTATTGAGAGTTTAGTGACCTTTTCCTGAGTTGAGGGATGGTCCTGACCCCTTCCATATGGCCTGCCAAAATTTTGTTCCAAATTGGAAAAGATTCCTCTGCTTTGCAGTTCAAGTCCCCTAAGGATCTCCCTCCCCATCCCCTGCAGATGTATCTCCCCATCTCTGATCACACCCTCTTCCTTCTCCCTCCTAAACTCTTCCAACTTCAGCCGCACTTCACTGCTATCCCATCTCCCAGATATGCTTCCCTTGGACACCAGAGTCTTCTTGGGACTGAGTACTTTTCTGGCTCTTCTATCTGATGGTTGAGCCTCTCTTTCCCTCTGACATTTCTAATCCTTCACCTCATTCTCAGCCTGCACAGCACAGCAGTCCATGTTATATGTAGTGTTTGTTGGTTTTCCACTAGGATTTCTCTTCATCAGGGAAGGGACTGTTTTTTTTTTTTTTTAATGTTTCATTCACTATTGTATCCCCAGTGACCAGAACAAAACACAAAGCATATGGTCAATTAATACTAGTTGAATGGAGAGCTGAATGAAGTTGGCTCCTGACTGCCTCTTCATTCTTATGGCTCATCAAACTCCTTCATAGCCTACATGCGCCTGTCTGATCAATCTATCTCCTGACTCTAAACACACCATGGGTCCTCACGTCCTCTGTGCCTTTTACTTTGCTGCTGTGTTGCCAAGTAGAGCATCGTCACATGCTTCTCTTCACTCACTCAGGGGTCAGCTGAGCAGAACAGCCCTGTGAGCATCTTCTACACAGTTAGAGTGCCAGTGCTGTTTGCTGGCACTGTACCAATGGCAGTGTCTTGGGTCTATCTATTGCCCAGCGCATTAAAACAGAGAAACGAATGGGGGGCTACCTGGCTTTGCTTTTTCAGTTCCCTTTCTAGTGAAGGAGTCTCCTATGTGGTTATTACCTGAAGAAAGGAGGGAAGAATATTAGTTCAGAGCTGTAGTTCAGGATTCCATTCCAAGAGTGTATGTATGTGTAGGGGTGGTTAGAAAAGTTGTAAATGACCAAGCCCTTTCTTCCTTTTTATTCCTCCTCACGTATAGTCAGAAATTTTATTTTATTTATTTGAAAAGTAGATACAGATTCTTGGTATGTAGTCCTAAATGGCCAGAAAACCTCTGTAGACCAAGTAGATCAGGCTGGCTTTAGCTCTGCCTCTCAAGTGCTAAGATTAAGTGTATGATCCACCACACCCTGCACCTTTTCTTGTAAACATTTTAAACATATTAAATATTTCACTTTAAAGAGGTATTCTAAGTTTATGGCCTCTAACTTCAAGTGTTGAACAGATCTGAACTTACTCTTAACTCCAAAATCCATCAGGATAGCCTGTCCAGGAGTGGGATATACAAGTCCCTGGCCTACGAATCTTCTCTGAGCATCAGACTAGAGGCTTCAGTTACCCTCAACGAATGCTTTCTTTGTGACATTCTGAGTTCTTTTCAAAGAGGACTTAGAAATAAACCAAACTAGCTTATTCACTCACTCACAATTTCTGTTATGAAGTTTTTGAATGGAAGTAAAAATCATGTAAAATCAAGGAGCTGTAAATCTGTCTCAGCACCACAGTATAGATGATCACCAGTATTCATATTCATAATCACACTGTAATGTTCTGAATGTTATTTATACTCACAGTAAAGATTACCTTCTTAGTAATAACTCTGGGGGAAAAACATTGTCTCCATATTCAGTTGACTTTAGAGACACTGTTTCAGGTTAGCCGTGGAGACTTAACCACCATTTGCTATGAATGATTTGTAATGATGCTTACTGCCCATCATTAACTGAGAAGACATTCTGGACAGTTAGATAAAATTAAATGCACTCCCCAAAGGGTGGGAGTTCTGCTAGTTAGTTACTGGATATGTGATATATATTCCTAAAGGATAAGATGATACATTGTATGCCTTCCCAGTGGCCTACAGTTCTTAGCAGGAAAACCCTTTCCTACTTTCCCAGTCATTAAACTGACTCTCAGAATGAGCTTTTGTTGTTTTGAGAACACCATTTAGGTTGAGAAATCACCTCTTAGTTTTTTGCAACCTGACCCAATAGTTATCCATATCGTCAGCTTAAATCTTTACCAAAACAAACAACTCATACATTTTAAGCATTTTATATTTAAAATATATAAGCCTGTAGGCTGGCAAGATAACTTCGCTGGTAAAATGCTTGTTGCTAAGTCTGGTGACTCAAGTTTAATCCCTGGGACCCACATATTGGAAGGAGAGAACTGACTAACACAAGTTGTTCTTTGCCCTTCACACATGACCATATATATTAACAATGCGTATGTGTATGTATGAAATAAAAATATGTCTGCAGTTGTTCTCCAGACCTTTGAGATTAGCCACCAACTCTAAGTAGAGATGGTTGTGCTCAGTATAGTTCTGAGCTCTGAGCTGACTTCTACATAAGCCACAACTATGGTATATTCAGAGGCTTTTGCCTTTGAGTATTGTAATGTAAATTTGGAACTTAGACTTTATAACTGGTTGTTTGTGTTGGGACCTGTCTTAAGATGTTTCTTTGTGTCTTCCTGTGGTAGAATAGGCCACTTTTAGTCTAGCATAACCTTGCTGAATAGAGGAGACATAAAATGGTTAGGTTATGTTCCCTGACCTCTGGGTGTTTAGTCTAATGGAAAAAGGGGATGCTTATACCCTCCCTTGCCACTCTTTCACTTCAAATCTGATATAAAATTGATACAAATCTGTACTGTTAAAGGGCTGTAGTATATTTAGTTGAAATTTTGGATGAAAATGATATTTTGCTTTCTCCAGAAAGAAGAGCTTCTGACTTGGAGGGGTTATACTTGAGTTAGACATTAAGTTAGATATAGTTTGGTGCGTTATTGAAAGAAATGGTATATGTGCTGTTTCTCTTGCGAAGCATTTTCCTTCAGACAAATGAGAAACAGTAGTGTTGTGTTCATGACATAGGTGTTAGAGAACTAGAAACTTTGCCTTCATTCACGAGTCATCAGCGGAAGAGCATGAGTTCTGAGCATCTCTGCCTCTTCAACCCCTGTGTCTGAGTGCTTAGAAGGTTAGAAAAATTTGAGGGCCCCTTTTTAAAAATTAATTAATTTATTTACACCCCAAATGCTGCTTCCTTCCCTCATCCCCACCTCACAGAGTCCCTCCCCCATCCCTTTCCCCTTCATCTCCGAGAAGGTGGGACTCTGCTGAGTATCCCCTGACTCTGGCATATCAAGTCTCTGCAGGATTAGGCACATCCTGTCCCATAGAGGCATGACAAGGCAGCCCTCTGCTATATATGTGCAGGGTACCTCGGTCCAGCCAGAATAGTATATGCTTTTTGGTTGTGGCTCACTTTCTTAGAGCTCCCAGGGGTCCAGGTTAGTTGACACTGTTGGTCTTCCTATGGGGTTCCTATCCTTTCCAGGACCTCCAATCCTTCCCCTGCCTCTTCCATAAGTGTCCCCAACCTCTGACGATTGTTTGGCTGTGGGTCTCTGCATCTGCTTTGGTCAGCTTCTGGGAAGAGCCTCTGAGAGGACAGTAATGATAGACTCCTGTCTGCAAGTATAATGGAGTGTCCTTCTTAACACTCAGATCACTCAAGAATGAGTCCTTTTAAAGGTTTCTCAGGCTCACCATGAGTTTGTCTTTGAGGAAGAGACGTGGGAAACAAAATAACAGCTTTCAAAGATAAATGATAGGATATATCTTTAACATGCTATGTTAAAGGTGTGTGTGTGTGTGTGTGTGTGTGTGTGTGTGTGTGTGCGTTTGTGTGTGTAACATGCATGTATAAGGAAAATGAAAACTGTCATAATCGTGTGTAAAACATAGATTGGATTAGATTGGATAAATGTAGACAGCACTACAACATGGCAGCGCTCCTGTCCTAAGATCTGTCATGAGTGAGTAATTGATTTCCAAAGTCCTAAAATTTTGCTGTACCTTAAAACTATTATATTCTCAAAGTTAATTAGTATTATTTAAAAAGGCCTGTTTGCCTAATACAGTGATCACTAGCTACAGGTCTATTTAAGCTTAAATTAGGCTAAACACTGATTTCCTTAGCTGCAGAACCACATTTCAGTTATTCTGTAATGAAGAAAGCAGTGCAGGCAAGGAAGAGACTTAAAAGACTTGCAATAGAAAAACCGTCCAGTGGTAAGAAAATGCTGTATCATCTAAAACTTTGGCAACACTACTGTTTTTGTTAAATGAACTGTGTCATTAAAATGAAATCTAACTATCTCTTTACCATGCGACTGTTGTTACTTCTGTGAATCATGTATTCGTGATTTCCAGTGCTGGCTTAGAAGGCTCTGTGATGACCTTGAAATTTATAATTTTAGTATACAGCTTTATAGTAAATGACCTTTGCTAAGTTACTGTGGAAAACAAAGTTAATAGTAATGTGTAAGCATGATTAGTTTATTTTATAATTTCTAAAATATTCTAATTATGATTCTGATAGACCTATTAAATCTAGTATTTTAGTATTTTATTTTCTTGCTATAAGAAGACCTTATCCCTGTTTATGTCATTAATTGGTTTTGTTGGTTTTGGGGGGGAAGTATAGGTGTTTTGTTTTGGTTTGCCTTTTAATATTTTGATTTCTATCTAGTTTAAACTTTAATCTTTACCCTTTGATTGGCTAGTGATTAAGTATGGCTGAATGACAAATATTAGGATTCAAATATTGTACAAACACTTTGCATTCAGCATTTCTATTTTACAGAAGTATATACTCAGTACAGTATGGAAAATGTTCATTTAGTTGCTAATTAGAAAACAGGTTTTCCCCACAAAGCATTTGAGTCAGTAGCTGCTATGTAGACAAAGTGTGATTTCCTCAGGTTCTGCTTTTATTCATGTAAGCTCACACTAGTTTCTGTATATTTTTTCAGTTGGTTTTAAATGTTCTGCCCATGTTATCTCATGTTACCTCATGTTATCTCATGTTACCTCATGGTATGTTCTGTTGCTAGTCCTGCCTTCAGTACTATTACCGTTGGTTTGATTATTTAAAGAGAGATATCTAAAGTAGAGAGCAGGCTACCTAATGCATGGTTTATTCATATTTTTGGTGACATTAAGATAAGTTGGTGAGAAAAGTCTCTTGTGAATTTGACAAAAAATTAGAAATAATGATTGTGGTGATTTTTGAGCTATCCTTATCAAAATGATACATACTTAATATAAGTAAATGCAAGGTGGTAATTTCCTGTAGGATACCAGGTAGGATAGGTGGTTTGTAGCACAATGGAAAAACAACCAGAACCCAAGGCAAGAAAATAGGAGTCCAGTAATTTTGCCTAATTGAACTGTTGAGTATTTTTGGCACTGAATTCTTTATTTTAAATGGAAATTCTGTTCTACTTCTCCATTGATGATGTGTGCGTGAGAGGAAGGTGGTTTCTTCATGCTTCCCTACTGATTCTGTATTAGGAAAAGCTAAACGTGCACGAAACAGAAAGATAGTCTATGTAGTACTTTTCTCTGTTAAGGGACGATGAAAATGTGTATTTTTGAAGATGCACCTTCACTTTAGGAAATCAGCTCCTACTCTCATATAACCACGAAGGTGCCACCAGAACCTTCAGATTGACCAACGTTACAGCTTCTGAAGACAGCTTCTCACTTTCTTCTCCTGGGAATTGTTGGGGTTCAGTGCTCTCTTTGGTCTTATTTGAGTGGTATTTTATCAGTCAGACAAAATAATATTCAACTATTAATATCGTTCTGCTAAAACAGTTTAGAATAAAGATTTAATGTTCTCTTTTCAGTGAAGAGCCGTGCCCACCGTGCAGGACTGTAATAAAAGAGAAACAAATGAGGCAGCTCAAAGTTATAGCTCTCCATGGCTTTTAGTACTCTCATACATTTTTATAAAACATACATCAGAATTCTGAGTCGTTAAATGGGTTATTTTTAATGCAATTGTATTCAGATGTAGACGGGAGAGTAGCACCGTCCTCCTGTGAGATTTTGCTCTTCTCCAGCAAATAGGGCAACTACTGAACTTGTGTCACCTGCTCTTTTGACTGGGAGAGGACAAGTGACACATGCTGTGCTTCCAGTGATCTTCAGGTAATCTGGCTCAGCCCCAGGCACAGCTTCTTGCCCTTAGGCAGGCAAACACATCACTGCTTTCTTTTCTAGTCTTCAAAATGGGACATAGGAGATGTCACTTCTGGATTCCCTCACTGGATTTAACAGGCTAAATGAGATTAAAGACATCATGTGAATTTCCCACATTAGTAGTTGGCACCTCCCCCACCCTGTAGAAACTTCAGAGAACTTGAAAGAACAGAGAGTTAAGGGTAGCTCAGTTATTAAGTAAATGTTTATAGGAATGAACTGTGCCAAAGAGCCGATCATTTGGATAAGATTATGATTTTACAAAGGTGTCTTTCCATGGCTGTGAGCTGTCTAAGTAGGGAGGTTCAGATAAAGTATAGGTTGGAAGCATTCTCCCTTCACAAGCCTGAGCATTTAGCCCAGCTTCTACTGAAGTTGGAACACTGATGCCTCTGGACCAGGAATGGCTCTGTGGTTCCTACCTCCAGAAGTGTAACTGCCATGCTACCACAAAGAAATGCCTGGAATTTAACAGTAAGGTCTTCCTTCTGGTGTCTTCCCCGCTTGCCAAATAGAGAATGGAAGAAACTAGGATGACCTGAGATAGATGGATCACTGAGGCAGGTTGCTTTGACGCTCCTGACTTCCTTACATTAGAGAAGCCATCCCTAAAAGACATTAGCCTCCCAGCAAAGAGCAGAGATGCACCATGCAGGAAGGTTGCCGAGGTCTTCAGGGAATCTTGAGTGCTTTAGGGTGATTTATTTTCAGAAGGTTTGAACAAGATAAAATCAGGAGAAGATGGGAATATGGAGGAAGGTGGGAAAGCAAAGAAGTGGGTGCCTCTCCCTGCCAGTACAGCATCTCCTCAGCAATCTCAGAAGCAAATGTTTTATTTTTTATGTCTTGGGAATGGTGTTATAGGTGGGGAGGGGCTTCCTGACAAATGGTTTTTATTTTGGCATGATTTGGTTAGGGTTTTGTTGTTACTGTAAACTCCAGCAGCATGTAGTAAGCCCAATGGGGTATAGGACCTACCCTGACAGACCCTTTATAATATATGGACTAGATTAATACAGATGTGGCCTCTTGATCAAATTAAGGAGAAATTGAAGATGGATTTTTGTCTCTGATTAAAAAAAAATGACCCATAAACTTAGTGTCAGAGTAACATTCTTACTGAACATATTTGACCAAAGTTTATAAAAATGTATCCTAGGCTGTAAAAGATTTTTCGAAGTGGGGGTTGGGGGGAGGCAGGTTGAAGTGAGTCAGAAATTTGTTGAAGTCTCATAGTTCCAGCTATGGATAAGCCTCTTTTTCTACTTTAGAACAGTTGTAGTCCGTATTATTAGGACTAATGGCTTAGGCCAAAGAAGGGCTTCCTGGGATTCGCTCAGAGCAAACTAAATTGTCACATGGGTTCATAGAAGATGGGAATCAGAAACACTACCTTGTGCTGGTACATATATGCACATGTATGTGTGTGCATATGAAGGCACCGCATTTGAAGAATTTCTCAGAAAACACACAGGAGTAGTGAGGTTTTTTTTTTTTTAGGGACATTATGAAAGCTTGGCAGGTCTCCTCCCCCTGCCCCCAATATAGTGTCTATAATTATAACCGCAGGGATAGTGTGTTCTCAAACAAACATTCAAGCTCCCAGATACCAGGTTGCCTGAAGCCAGGCTTCACATATGGATGTGTATAACAATGCCTCTTAGTAATCACCCTCCTCACTTGTCATTGGCCTTCCCCCTCTGACAGTGGAAATGTCTTCATAGTCTGTGTCTGGCATATTGCTTTTGTTCCTTGTAGGTATTGTTGCGTCTGTTTTAAACAATGAAGGTCCTTGAACAATGAACTTGAGCGCCTGAAACCGAGCGTGTGAGAAGCTGAACACTCACAGTGTGTACTCTCCTTCAGAAGTGTCTTCATGCTGATGCTGTTTGCCCTTGGAATCTGGAATAGTTACAGAAAGGAAAATTAGATCCACTTGCATACCAGCCAACTCTGTTTTTAACACATGATTATTTTATTGGGGTATACATTAATTAATCCTGAAATAGAATCCTGTGTGACATTCAAAGTTGTGTTGAGTAGCTCAGAGTTTAAATATTTTAGTTTTACAACTCTGTTATGTTGGCAGCCAACAATGGTGTCTCAGTGAAGTCAGCATATGAGCCCTGCTTGTGATGACATCTGGAAAGCTTGTTTTATCTATAAGCACAGTTGTAGACAAATGAAAGCAGACAGATGTAAGGCTGGGGTGGCATCTTCGCCTCGAGCACTCTCTGGCTGTACATTTTCCAGTGTGTCAAAAACAGGGAGCTTTTTGTCAGGGGTGGAATAAAAACATTCTGTCACATCCGTATACCAGCTACTGTGCTGAATTTCCTATGGTGTAAAATTGCATAGTTGGTTCAGAAATTAACAGGAGGAAGAGTTAGTTAAAAGACATGCCTAAGTAAAATGGGGACTTGGCGCCAAGGCAGGGAAAGACTTTGTTATTTTATGAAGACAATCACAATCTCTTTCTCCTGGGAGAACCAGGCAAAATAGAAGAATTTGGCTAGAAGGTAGCTAGGAATACCAGTTAGGATTTTTTTATGTATTTTTATTGGGCAAGATTTACTAAGCATCAACTGTGTACAGAGTGGCATATGTAGCCATTTGTGTGTCCATGTAGGATGATGCTCAAAGATGGGCACAAAATTCTGGGAGCCAGTGGCGTCGTTTGTGGGCTGTTCTCAAGTCTTGGCTCAGGGGCCATTCTTACAAAATTTTATACAAGGCCATCTTGCCTTTCTTCCTACCCTGTTTAGTTTATTGCAGAAATAATTATCCCCTGAAATAAGATGCACATGCAGGCTTATATATGTATTGGCTGGGATTTGGGTTAAAACAGATTCTGTTTGACATTCTTGATCTTGTAATAGCAATGGGATTAGTTATACCTGCTACAGAGTGTGAAATGAGTATTTTCATCTCCAGGGATTTATGGCTCCCTCTTCCATAGCATATACTGCATACACCATGCAACCATTGCTAATTGTTATGAAATATGTTTCACTGAAGCCTGGATGGAGTCCTGCTTAGCATCTGTTTAAGGACCGGGTTGGCTGCTCAAAGCCAAAACCACATAGCTTTATAGTACTGGAGTCTTGTATCTGCGGAAACCATGCAGATACATGTAATTAGAGAGCAGTGAAATGCTGGGACTTGGGGGAAAGGAAGAGAATATAAGGGAATGAAATACTGTCAGCTGCATGTGTCAGGGCATACGTCTCTCTCGGTTTTAACGGCAAAGTATAATTGTCAATGGCCCAAGATCATTGAGAATTTTTGTGTTCTCTCTCTCTCTCTCTCTCTCTCTCTCTCTCTCTCTCTCTCTCTC
>NW_021620772.1:4311714-4322527 GCF_004785775.1 Grammomys surdaster | reverse complement strand
CCCTCCTTCTCTCTCTCTCTCTCTCTCTCTCTCTCTCTCTCTCTCTCTCTCTCCTCTGTCTCTGTGTGTGTGTCTCTCTCTCTCCCACCTTTCTTTAACAATAAAGTTGCATTATGCTATTAAGAGGGGAAACATAGTTCTCCATTTCCTGTCCCATCCCCACATACCATTATCAGCCCTTTCAGAGTGCATAGTGCCATGATCCACTGAGCCCTGGTAAGTGCCTTTGTATGTTCAAAACGATGCTTTTTTGTTTTACATGCTGTTAGGCATGGTGGAGAAAATATATTTGTAATTGAAAATGTACAGCAAATTGCCATTTGTACCTGCAAAGACTAAAAGACCCAGTCAGATGTATCAGCCGGTGTTAGTGACACCTGAGTGGACTGATGGCCTGGCCAAGGCGAGCTCCCGAACCTTCGCCTGACTTTTCACTACAGCTGTCTGAGGAGATCACTGATTCTCTCGATGTTCTCTGAAACACTCCTCTCACCTGAGAGTCCCAGAACCTGAAGGTTTCAATACTGTGCAGGGCGATTGCTCTGAGTTTATTCATTGAAATTGGAAACATAGCAGGAGTCTTCTCTTAATCCCCATGATCTCAGTTCTATGAGATAGCATTGGAGTTACAGTCAACTGATCTCGTAAATTATCTGCAGCCATAGAGTTCAGCAGCCAGAAACATTTCACGTCTCATCATCCTTCTTGCTGGTTTTAATGAATGACTGGAGAGTGAAGAGTCTTGGAGTCAGTTTTTGCAGTCTGTTTCATCAGGGCCAACTTAAAATTTAAATTGGTAAAATACAGTCCATAATCCTTTTTTGTGACACTTACCATAGAGGAAGTGATTTGGGGTTTTGGTTTTTTCATTTTCTTTCTTTCCACTTTTTAGTGCGAGTTTCTAGTGCTGAGTCTTTTAGACAATTTAAAAATGTTTGCCAACACTGTGGGGGACACAGTGGGATGTAACAGCAAGGACTGTGCTGATACCAATTTGGTTTATTTATAAGTTAAGTGATTCTGCTAAATCTGCCACAGTACTATTTAGTCATCTTGATTTAACGAGAAATATCCCTTAATGATGCAGTCTCTTAGAGGACTGTCTTTGGACCAGAGGAAAATCATTCTGTTAAAAACATTAAAATAGAATTACGGATCTGTAATGCTCCCATGGTGTCAGGAAATATTAATTTGTCACTGACATATATTGATGTTATATTATTGTTGATTATTATTAGAGACAATTTTTAGTGTCTAGTATGTACCACTTACAGTGCTAAATATCTTACCTGTGTTTGTATCTGATATTTATCATTTCTACATGTAGATCATCATTCATGATGCTCACAGTGGTCCCATGGGATGACCCTGCTCTTCCACTATCACCTTCTCTCAGTTAGGACAGAGATGTCTGCACTTGCAAATACTCCTTGCATGTTAACTATGTTTATTTAGGGGAGGAAAAATATTCTTTTTCGGTGTTGACATTTACAGTCTATTCAAAATACATTTATAAACATAATGCATTTGGTACATATTTTGCACTCATTTTTTTTTTTACTAGTTGGTGAATTAGCAGATTAGTAGTGGCAGTGACCTACATACTGGATTTTGCTCAAGCACAGAGATGAAGTGTGTGTGCTTTGGAGTTGCTAGTGGTGGAATTCCATGTTGTGAGCCCTTCACTTAGCTGTACCATGTTTGAATGAAGGTGATAATATTATCACAGAGATGAAGTGTGTGTGCTTTGGAGTTGCTAGTGGTGGAATTCCATGTTGTGAGCCCTTCACTTAGCTGTACCATGTTTGAATGAAGGTGATAATATTAATGAGACCTATTTCATGAGAATGTTACATGCCTTGAAAGGGCTAAACTGTGTATAAAAATGGTACCTGCCACATAGCAAACATTGTATGAATATTAATTGCTGTACTTATCTTTCTGGTAATAAGACCAGAAAGATGTGGGACTCCACTTAGAATTTCCAGAAGTTAGAAAACATGGGGAGAATGTCAACAGTAACTACTGCTATTTTAAAGGTTAAACCGACACAGCTTACTCCTGTATGCTGAACTTTATAAACAGCGAAATAATCTGACAGATTATTAACCCTAAGTGCATAATTTAAATCCCAAAATTCAAGTGATACTGTATTACCCTAAACTAAACACTTGGAACATACCTGTGCTTTTAAAAATGAGTGCTGATCTAGTGAGACAAGAAATTGTTCCTCTGAAAATGTCAATTATACAGCTGTTGTCTGATACTTACTAATGGTACAGAAACAAAACCTACTAAGAAAATACAGTAACTTGGATAATTGTAGAATTTAGATACTATATATCAGAGTACTTATATATTTCTTTCAACCTTTTTTGTATATTTCAAATTTTTAATAACTATTGGAAAAACTTGTCACTCATATTGGTTCAGGGAGTAGAACAATACTCTTTGAGCTTGAGGCCTTTTCTGAGACCAGTACTCTCTGTCCTGACTTATGTCAGTTAAAACACATGAGCTCACTCTCCTAATCCTGTTTTAGTTCCATTTTGAACAATGTTTGCAGCCACTAACCTTGTCTATTGAGGAAGCCATATTTTTTTATGACGACGATTTGCATTTGTGTGTTAGTCATGTTTATCATTGATGTCAGTGCTTCTTCTTAATCGAAGATGCCAAATCTCTAAGAAAGCTGTCAGTGAAAGGGCCACAAGACAGTTATTTCACGTTAATGACACTTTTCACAGAGACAATGTGCTTTTGTGACTTGCAGGCATTTGCTGGCATCCGTGTAGTTAATGTACATTTTCTGCAGATAATATGCAGCTGTGTATCTGATGGTCTATACTTATTACAGCTATCACTTTTTTGATCTTATAATTGGGGTTAAAAGATGTTTTCAAGCTGAAAACTCCCTTATGCTAACACTGTTCATTGAAGAATAAAATCAGAAATTGGTTTATAGATGACGTCTAAGAAAAAGGGAGCGTTTTGTAACTATGAGCATAAATATTAAGTTGGAAACATTTGTATTTATTCTGTGTCATTTATGTCATGTGCCTTTTAAGGAAAAAGCACATTGCTCATTGCAGTAGCAGTAGAAAGTATTCCCCTCTTCTCACTGCAGGCCCTGAGTCTTGTATTCAATTGTGGGTCTGCTGGTGTCAGCTGATTTAGTGGTGAGGTCTACAGACAGGCTAGTCAGTGACCAATGTCAGTACTTGGTCTCTGCGCATCCCCTTCAGACATTTAAGGGCTTCACACAAATCAAGAAGCAGACTAATCCTTTTCATGCCTCCAACGACTCAAGGACAGGGAGGCAGATTTTAAGTCAGCGAAGGAAGGCTATAGAGCACAGGGAGAGCATGGGACCTTGAGAGGAATGTAACAGCCAGAGCAGCTTGGAGGCAGGGTGGGTTGTGCTATTGTTCCAGTCATTTGTTTGTAGGGAAGTTAAGGAGGCAGGAACCCATCTGGGTCTTTGAGGTGATGGTATCTCAGTGCCTATAAAATGTCATGCTGAGACATTCAGATAAGGTCCAGGGACTTCCTAGAGTAGAGAAGAGTACATATTCTAGAAATCAGTAAAAGAGTATCAACTAGTCCTGCCATGTCTACTCTCCAAAACCAGGAATGAACCACCTTCTGGAAATGGCATAAGGGAACTCACCTTCAGGATTGGAATACAAACAGAGTTAAAATGGCTTTCATTTAAGCTTGGTCTCACTATGTATTAGTTCCTTTTCTGTTGCTGTGATAAAGACACCATGACCAAAAGCAATTTATGGAAGGAAAAGTTTATTTTGGCTCAGAGTTCCAAGGAGAGGGGAAGCATGACGTCAAGCTGCAGGCATGATAGCAGGGGGAGGAAGATGAATGCTCACATCGTCAAGTGCAAGCACAAAGCAGAGAGAGTGAACAGGAGAACATGAAGCTTTAAATTTTCACAGCCTGACTCCTGCAACCCATTTCCTCTAGCCTGGACATCTCTCCTAAACTTTCTGAAAGAGTTCTCCCCAACTGGGGCCAAGCATTAAAATATCAGAGCCTATGGGGCCCATTCACACTCACCCCACTATACACTGTATAGCTCCGGCTGGACTAGAACTTCCTGTGACGACCAGGGTGGCCTTGCACTTGTGGTCCTCTCACATCTGCCAAGAATGCTGACTTATAGTCATATGCCTCTCCTAGAGTTTTGATAAAAAAGAAAGCTAGTTACACATGATGAGGCTGATATTAAATGGCATATGTACTTATTTTAACCTCATTTTTATAGGGTCGTGAGGCAATAGTCTAGATCTATAAAATGTTTCCTAGAAGAGCTCAGTTTTTCAGTCTTTTTTTTTTTTGAAATATAAGAAAATAATGCAGAATTTTTGTTGTCTGTTGCTTATTTTGGAAAGGTAAGCACAATAAAATCACCTTTAAAACAAGCTTATATAACAGATGAAGAAAATACTGTAAAATTACTGTCTTCTTTTTGAAAACTGTCTGATAGTAATTATTGATGAGGCTATCCTTACTCTTCCTTGTATAGTGTAAGTCTGGCTTACTATGAATATCAAGTAACTGTTTTGTCATATCGTTAGCAAGGAATATTTTTCTTGAATAACAGATTCTGCCTAGCATTCAGGGGGCAGAAGCAAGGCAGTCTGTGGGTTCAAGACCAGCCAGTGCTACATAGTGTGACCCTATCTCCAAAAAAAGGAGGAGAAAGAAAGAGATAGAAACCAAATACTAGCCATGGAAGGTGTTAGAAAAATGATTAATATTCTGGAACTGGAATATTTTGACATTTTAGAACTTTTCTTAAAAAATTACACAGTATACAATTTCAAGACTAAAATTGTACTTATAGTGACATACACTTGGGAAAATAAGACATGTTTACGAAGAATCTTGGGTTCTGCTCTAATAAAGTCCCTCATTTATTAGCTCCTGTGTGGAAGACAGAGCTTATAGGTTACAAATGGCAGGTTGTTAGGATGAGTAAGAGAGACTTGTGCTTCCTGCCCTCAGGAAGCTCAGAGATTAATGGAAGACGGTGTCAAATCAAGCTTCAACAATTTCTTGAAAAGAGAATTTACAAAGCAGTAAATTGCTTCCTCTGTGAAGTGGTCTGTGAGCAGATATCTGAAGGAGGAGTCTTCATTAATTAGGGAAATAGTCGTAATGGGAAGACTAGGACCCCAGTGCTGTCTGCATTCCAGGTATGCATGAAAGAGACTCGGTGATGCCATCAGGCCTGTGTTCGTGTATGTATTTACCTTTTGTGCTCTGCTCTGGTGTTCATAGTCTTTCCAGAACTTGCCTAGGATAACCACCCACAGGAGAGGATGTGCTGTTTCAATTGTAATGAATCATAATCTTCTGTTATTTTATGTGATGAAAATTCCCATTAGCAGATGACATAGTAAAGTGTCTGTGTCCCAGGTCCGGTGGCAGAACGTTAGGAGGAAGTGCTGTCCATTTTGACTGGTAGATGAAGCAAACCTGTTGCTCCTCAGGTTCCTGTACAGTCTGCCCTGAGTGGGGAGTTGATAGGAGATCTCTTGGACATGGGAATTGCCTCACTGTTGACAGAGAGACATGGCATGTTTGATTAAATTAAATTAGGAGCATGTGTGTGTGTGTGTGTGTTTGAAAAAGCAAGCTAATGAAGGAAAATGCATCAAAAGGATTTATGGTGAATTGATTAAAATTTTTTTCTTCACAGAAAACCCTTCCAGCTTAGCACTTAGAATTTTAAGGCTATCTGTGCAGCGAGACCCTCCAGGTTCTCGCTTGCATTTAGTGTGCATCTGGGGGACCTTACTTCCCTTGGAGCATCCGCTCCTCCTGTAGCATACTCTGTTGCAGGCAAACGTATTCCCAACCTGCAAACTGAATTGCATAGAGGGAAGAGGATAAAAGACACTATTTGATTTATTAATTTCTAGTGGATTAGAACTACAAATGTTTGCTATGTTTTTAATTTGAGAAGTAGAGAGAATCACAGCAGCTTTTAATTATGCATTTTGTGTAATGCAGCTCTGAATAGAGCAGAACAAAATTAAAATTGTGGATCAAATACTAAGTCTGAGTGGATGCTAAAGTGAGCTGTAGTGTAATGCTAATGGCTCTGCGTCTTCCTGGCATGATGTCAGTAATGGCTCTAATCACATTAAGCACGGAGCCCATTAACTTTTCCTTTGCAGCAGCATGCACAAAGCAACAAACTGAGAGTTCTGAAATAACCTGACTCTTTAAAAATTCCCATGTTCAGGCTAAGCGGCAGGTCTGTAACCTGTGCACTGTGAAAGTGGGTGGGTCTCCAGTGATGTTTGCACACAATATGTTCTCTATCAGTGTAGGCAATTAACTGTACCTAGTATTAGTATGCCCTGGAAATGCAACCTAATGCTCTTATCTTCATAAATTTAATAAACCCATGCTATTTTCATGGCAACAAAGTTTTTCTGGACTTCACTATGGCATAAAAATCAGATCTCGTCTAGTATTATATCTAGGGAGATGAAAGGACTTTTTTCCTTGGCTCTTAAGTGGCATGGTATCTTCAGTCTTACTTTATGTAGTTCTGTTTCTATGTGGAAACTGGAATGGAAATGTCTGATTGAAGTTCTTTGGCTTCAGATCTCTTCAGCTCCATTTAGGTAGCCCATTCCCAAGATGAGCATACCATGTGATGTTCATCCTGGCCTTTCCCAGGGTCTGGGAGGGCCAGAATGAGTTTCACACAGGAATACGGTCCCTGTCTTTAAACTGTCAGCCAATCCAGCCTTTTCAAGTGTAACTCAAATGCATTGCCCTTTTCTGATGAATTCACCACGGGAAGATACATGGAGAGTGAGTTTTCAACAGCTGTGATATAGAAACACTTTATTCTCAGCTTATGTAGGATTCAACTCATTTTTCTTCTCAAGCCTTTACTCTTCAGTACATACCCAGAGAATACTCAGTCTACAACAGTGAGGACAGAAGCTCAGTGTTTTCTGTCTTGTCTCCATTAAATGTTCACAAAGGAAAATAGTGCTTTAGCATTACTTCAGCTTTCTAAGTAGTCCTTGAATCTGTCTCTTCTCCTCTGTATAATCTCATTATCTTCCACGATTCATATCTAATTTCCCTAGATATTCTTATTTTCTGTTGCATTATAAATTTTTAAAAAGTGATAAAAATTATTCATACACAGATTTATTTCTTTTTCCTCAGTATTTATTTGTTAGGACAATCACTCCTAAGTTTTGTTTAATTGCAAAGGTACACTGACTTGCTTACTTTTTACAGTTGATGTTGTATAAGCTGTTGGTGCAGGTTGCAAGCTACAGTTATCTTAGAACTTGAAAGTAAATGCTACTTCAAAGTTGGATATCTTCCCTGTTTATCTTTGGTATCAAAGATGTAGAGAATTTGGAGGGACATCACACAGGTTCTTAAATGATTCAGATAAGCTGTAATATCACACAATTGCTCAGCAAATGGTAGGACACTGTTCAGTGGGTCTGAAATTTTTTGAGTCCTTCATCATCATCATATCTTAATGAGACACTTAGGAATGAAATTGAAATCTCTTTGAATTGGGGCGCAGAGTGGTGAAGTAATTGCTCAAGTGTTCTTTTGACAGACGTTGAACTAGGACTGATTCCAGAAAGAGTTTCTCTTTCATTCTTACCTTTTTAAAAATTACTCCCATGTAGTCTTTTATTTCCGAAGGATTAACTTTAGTTCCTTAAAGGGATTCTAAGTGCTTCTTTTTATACTCATGCTGTGGTATAAGCTTCTCAGAACATTTCAAATATTGTTGTAGCTGTTGTCAGAGTCCTATAATGCAAAAAGGTAGGACTCTTCACCTCCTTTGCTAAGGAGTTGCTTCTCATAACTTCACCCCACTAACCATTCATTAGTACCTTCAAAGACTGAATTCTGTGGCATGTCGTCTGTCAGGTCTACATTAAATAAAGTCCAATAAAATTGCTACTAAATGACTTTTAAAAAGGAAGGGACAAAAATTAAGGTCAAAACTTGTATTTAAAACTTCTTTACATGCGCAGGCTAGAGACTGGTGCAGGACTGTGGGCATAGGGAAAGCAGCCTGAAAGAGGTAAGCTACATTTTTCCCCCCTTTGAGGATCACACAGTCTCAAAAGAATAGATAGAAACAACCACCCACATGAAGACAAAGCTCTCAGCACCCCAGTAGCAAAAAGGCTAAGTAGAAAATAATTAATTAAACAATGTATCTTAACATTTAATAGATTTCTATTTAGTCAGCAGCTTCCTCACCTGCCTATGTGCTAGGTTCCTGTTGCCACACACCCCAGTTCCAGAGCTGACATTGGTGTTGTTGGAGATGAGATCAACCAGAAGCTAAAGGGTCCCCTTCCCAGTCAGACCCAAGGATGAATGTCTCATCAGCTGTCTGTTTGAGAAAGGCTTTTAAACTTTACAGACCTTAGCTTACAGACAATAATACCTACCTCTTGGTAGTTGTTGGGAAAACTACTCAAAAATGCCATATATAAAATATATAGTGTGATAAATCATAGGAAGAAAATATACAAAACAAATGTTGGCTGGTGTTAATACATGAGTAAGGAGGGGTTGCTTCTCAGTGTGGCTGGGCCATCAGTGAGGGCATCCCTGAGGAAGTAGGAAACATTTGATGTGATATCCAAAGACAGAAGTCTGAGTTCCTTAGGACAGACTGTCCTGTGCAGGCTGACAGAAAAGCAACCGGTAGCTTGGAAACAGAAATGGAAGTGTGTTCCAGAATCTTGTGAATAGATGCTGCTGGAACATAAGAATGTAAACAAGGAGGAAAAAACGACATGGGTAGGCTCTTCTGGAGGAACTTGTTACCTGTAAAGGGGTGTTTTCAGTTTGTACTCCGTGATAGTCATCTGTGTGCCTGGGTTTTACATAGCCCATTTAGATGAGGCAAAAATTATATATAATACTAAATTTCTTGTTTTACCTTGTCTTATTTCAATTTTGTTTGATATTGTAAGATAGTATATATTACTTCAGTGTAATACACACACACGCACATACAATTTGAACATGATATTCAGCCACTCATCCAAGTATATATAGCCACAGTTATTCTTATGGTTACTATATATTCTGATTGACTTCTGATTAAATTGAATGCTGCTTGGCTGTCCCATAATTTAAAGACCTTAATATCACTTCTGCAAATAAGAATACCAGCACAGTGCCGAGTTAATATGTTGTCATGACTGGTCAATCTTTGGGATATGCAAAGCCCCTGGAGAACGTTGAGAAAGGGGTAAGGTAATTAAAATTATGTTAGAATTTCCCTTGAATCACCATGAGGCACTAAGGGATTAGAGAAGACGTCACTTCCTAGTCTATGTAAATCTCCATGTGTAGTTCATGATTTAGAAACAGTACCACTGGCTTTGATGGAAGACTTGTGGAAAAAGAGGAAGCATGATATTTTAACATTTTAAAGATTACTGAACAGAAAAGATCCTTTGGATTTTTTAAAGAGATGTCAATTGGAACATACCACATAAAAATACTGAAGCAAAAAGTAAAGATTCTTCTTTCTTCAGAAGACTCTAAGATAGTACAACTGGAACGATGCCTCGATGGTTAGGAGCATTGGCTGTTCTTGCAGATGACCCGGATTTGGGTCATAGCACCCACATGGCAGTTCACAGCTGTCTGGAACTCCAGTTCCAGAGGTTCTGACTCTCTCTTCTGGCCTCCAAGTGTACCAAGCATGCATTTACATATGTGCTGGGAAAACACACACATAAGAAAATAAATAAATAAACCTTCAAAATACTCTGAGAAGGAAAGTGGGTATGTTCAGGAAAATAGAAGTATGTGCACACATCGAAGTACTTAACACTAAGAACCCAGCTGGCAGATAGCATCAGCAGTGATGATTAAAGCAGACCCCAGACACTGGTCTGCACCCTGACAGTCTAGTCTCCAGCATGTGAGCTTCATCCTGGGTACAGCTAATCCATAACCTTTACATATCTCTGTTTACTGGTATGTTGATCTTACAATGTTACTAGCCGTTATTAGGCTCTGCCATCTCACCTCTTCTCATTTTTCTCCACTTTGTGTTTTTGAGTTAGGAATTCTATACTCGGAGTTAGGAAATAATATGCCATTGATATTTGCCTCTTGTTTGTGGGTGGAAAGGGGAGGGATTTCATTGTAATTTTTCAGCGCAGTGGAGCACCACACTGTCGACACCTTCCATTTTGATAGTCCAATCAAGGGATTTAGTAGATGCTCTGTTATTCTCAACAGTGGTAAATGTCGGATGCAGTCATTCTCGTTCCCTTCCAAAATCATTCAGAACACCTTGCACTCACCCTTGTTGTGTCCCCTGAACATTGTCTTATTTTGTTTTCTCTGAGAAACAAAATCAGTGGTTTCTATTGTATAGGGTAGCACTCTCTTCTGTAGGTCTGACTACAGTGTCCTCTAGCCTCTCAACTAAAATGAATGAGTGAACAGAGAACACAAAAATGTTTTCATGGAGCCAACATGGGAAAATTGAGGCCACTGGGACAATGTAAACAAAGAAAAAGACTGTGGGCTCTGGATTGGAGAACTAAAGTAAATCAACAAATTTGTAGGTTTTTAAAAAAAAATAAAAGAGAAAATTGAAGAAGAGTGGAAGAATAACTTCACATGGGCAGGATCTTAAGAAGAGAAGGGAAAACTCAAAATAACTGAGCATCTCAGAAAAGAAATGAATAGCAAGGAGAGTAAGGTGTGTGTGTGTGTGTGTGTGTGTGTGTGTGTGTGTGTGTGTGTGTGT
>NW_021620772.1:4231637-4311704 GCF_004785775.1 Grammomys surdaster | reverse complement strand
TGTGTGTGTGTGTGTGTGTGTGTGTGTGTGTGTGTGTGTGTGTGTGTATCTGTGTCTGCATGTGTGCCTGTGTGTCTCTCTGTGTATGTGTGTATTTCTTCTTGGAGGAAGAGGATCCAGAGAAACCCAGAACAGGTAGTACCAAAGCACTTGCAAATTGTGGCTATTCTCTCCCCATTTCCACTGTGAAACAAGCGGATACATACACAGCTGGAAGACAGCTTCATTCTTAATGGTTCTTCCATCGAAGCCCACTTTCCATTACATGGAGACGTTTTTCCCTGTTGTAATATGGGTTTACTCATACCCCCCTCCCCTCCCCTGCTGCCACACACACCTAGTCTGTTGACTTGTAGATCCCTGTTTACATTAGTTTATACCCAAAGGCAAAACAATAAGTTTAATTCAGATTTTAGCTAAGGACAAGGGGCTATGGGTAAGTGTAGTTTTCCCTATCTCAATATAAAAGTTGAGGTAAAAACCTCAGGAGGTTGTACCTCAGTTCTTATTAATGTGGGCCACTGGATTCTTATTGTGAAGCCAAATTGAATTGTTGTTGGCATGTTGTGTTCCAGCAGGCATGGGTAACTTTTTCTTTGGCTAGTGAATAGAAGTCATTTTCAGTTACTTTTTTTAAAAAAAAATATGCAAGAAAGAATGTGAGTGAAGAAATCTTGGCTTAGCTCGGAGACAGCAGGGGGACGTCTGTGAGAGGAGGAGTGGAAAGCAATCCATAGACTTGCCGATGGACACTCATTAAATGTTAATAGGAGCTGCATGTGATGAAAGGCAGGAGGCTCGGAGTTTGTCTCGTTAACTGTGTGTCTATGACTGGAGGTATGTGAATGAAATCAAGCACAGGCATTAAAGAAATTATTTGTTGCAAAGCAGAAGCAAGCCTCTCTTTCCATTTGTGCCTGAGAGAAGAACATTACCAGGAATTTTCGAATTACATGCACAGAAGAGGTGGGTGAGCTGAGCTTGGCAGCAGGTGACATGTGATGATGTAAACAAAACCTCACGTCTGAGTGAACTCCCAGGAAGGTGGGAGCCACTAGTAATGTCAGCGTGGAAAGCCATGGACGCCCTGTCTTCTTGCATTTCTGTATCATGAGTTACTGGAGTAACTTCCTGTGTCCAGACACAAAGAGTACCTATATCGAGACCTCCTATCTTTACCAAGTAGTCCTGGGTCATTGGTATTCGGGCTGTGGCTTGAACCATTTGCACATAGCAGATTGTGAATCTAAGGATCTGAGGCCTCACTTAGGAGGCTCTTACAGGATTAATAAAATATTTACAAAAATTACCTGTATGGTGGCTTTATTTTTGAGATATTTGGCCCTAATCACAACATAAATCCTCATTCATGTGGCTTTGCTGTTCTCTGCAGGATGTCCCCACATGTCTGCCAGAGGAACAGAAGCAGATTCCTGACATATTTGTATTAATAACACAAGAGTTCCTGGTTTCTGTGCACATGTATGTTCTTGTCCTTCCAGGCACACATGCATCAACAGGTAGATCAATAGAAGGCAATGCGTTCAGTTTTTAAGAGATTTATCATTCATTCAAGTGAGTGGAATTTACATATAAAATATTCAGAAATGTGTATTACTTACAGTCAGGAATCTCTGCTGTGCATGTTTTACATGTAGTCGAGGCAGTCTTGAACTGATCATCTTGTGCAATATGGTTTCTAGATGCAGAATCAAGATCTTGCTTAATTCTTGGGGTAAGCCAAGGCCACAGCTCTTTAAATGAGCAAACAGATACCCAGTGTCTACCGTGTGCCTAACATTCTGTGAGGCCTTTGGTTAGCATATGCCATTTAACTACTCCTAACAATAATCCCCAAAGTTTCTATCTTTTCTTCACAGCTGGGAGAATGAAACTCCTAGTGGCCATACAGCTAGTGGATGAAAGGATTGGTGTTGGAGCCAGCAGGAGCCTCCATACCCCACACTTTTGTGTTTTGTTTGGATGGGGTTTCCCATACAGGTTGCCTCCCCTCTCTCGGTGCCCAGGGAGACCTGGGGTTGTTAGAAGCAGAACCTATTCCTTCTTCCCATGTTTACCTGTTTATGCTTCCTCTGCAGCTGCTGGTTAGCTCTGGCTTTCTGTGACATGCCATGGAGTTGGCTTTTTGATACATTACCAACACCAATAAAGTATTTATTACATAATTTAAAAATAGATAAAAATCTATTTTAAAACGTTCCAGAAGACAAACAGTAATATTTACCTGGCAACAGATGAGATTATATATCCATGTATCTCTTAAGTATGAATATATATGTGTTTGATATAGGTGTTCATACATGGACTTTTATGCCATTTCTTTTTCTTTCTTAAACACCTATCCCAAAGGCATAGAAGGGGAAAGGTATAACTGGGCTAACTGCCATAGCCATGGGAAATTAGTACAGGTATTTCTATGTGGGGAAAATATAGCAAACACAACACATATGCATCTTCCTTGGTTTTTGTCTCATTTGCTGATACGGTGCATGAGCCATAGTTTTGCACTTGACTGACTTGTGATTAATTGGGATGTCTTTGTTGTCCACAGTGCAAGTCGTGAATACTAACCTGTCCTCCCTGTGTGTGTCAGCAGAGCTGCTGTTTGCATGCTGTTTTCTTGTTGCTACTATGTGGATGCCCCAGGCCCAGGTTCCAGGTCCCCCTTTTCCTGCTGTGCTTTGCCTATGTTTCTGCAGAGAATTGTAATGCTCTCAGAAAAGGGACTTTTACAAAGAGGTGTTCTGTCTACTCAGCTCAGAGTGGAGAGAATGAAAGATCACCATGTTTTATATTGCCCAGAGCTCTCAAATCCAGCCTCCTACTGTCAGGAAAATCCTTTGCAGAATGCTTTACCCTGAAGACATCAAAAACAAAGGCAGCACCTGGGTCCTAGAAACTCCTAGAACTTTGTTTATAGAGTGTGTCTTAAGGATTGTGAGCACTACTTTGCCTTGTTTCTCTTCTAGCTGCATGGGGACATGAGGGCCCTGGAGACGGGAACAAGGATTCTCCATTTAACTCTAATTTACTTTTATTGTAAATAAGGCTTGCTCTCCTGATTACTGGCATTATTCACAGGAGACTCAAAAGTTTCTGTGCCTACCTCAGCCACATGACAAGGAAAGGGACCCTGTTCTCCAAATCTTCCCCAGTAGGTGTTGTTCTTACTAAACCCAGAACCCTAAACTGAAGGAGTGTGAGTGGATCTGCTCATTGCTCTCCCTTCCCTGCAGGCTGATGCTGAAATACAGTTTGTAACCTTCATACTGCGCCTGAGTGATGGCATAATTAAACAAGCTAATGCATGTGAAGTGTCCTTTCCCATGGTGACTGGCTGTGAGTGGGTGCTCAGAAACAGTGGCTGCTACTTTCCAAGTTCTCTTTTTCTCCTTCATACTAATTTATGATAGCCCCTTAGTGAGGTCTAAAGGCTTACTTCTGCCTGCCTTATGATTTTAAAAAATAGTGGTTTTAACTGTGATTTTTATCTTATTATAGTTTACATGTAGTTGGTAGACTGACTTTTAAAACAAAATGCCTTGTTGATTACTTTATCCTAAATCATCCTCTGATACCAACAGTTTGCCATAAATAAATAGTACTGTAATGCTTGCAGGGCAAGACTTGGCAGACTAGTCTCAAACAGCTATAAAGATTCTCTACCCTATGTAAATACAAATCAAAACCAAGAGATTTGTGAACATGCCATTATTGGTTTTTGTTATTACAAGTAAATATTGGAAGGAACCACAAAAGCTACTTTTGAAGAATCACTAGTTGCATGTTCTAATAAATAGCATTTGCTATATTAAATACTCACTGAGTGGATGTTGTCTGAAGGAAATGAAGCTAGCCATGGCCTCTAGGCGTCTAAGAGCTTTAATCTGGTGAATCTATTATTGTACAGTTTATACTGATAGTATTTGTTTCCTCTGAGGTACTGACTAAGGGTTCTGTAATCTTTATTTTATCATATCCTACCATGACCACGAGTCATAACTCCCAATGCTGAAAACTGATATTTCCTCTTCTGTCTCCTGCTCATTGTTCCTTGAGTCAAGCAGTAAAGTTAAGTTTGGGCCCTCAAGAATGATCATTACAGAATCTGGTTTTGTGCTGTGCCACTTCATGTAGAGCTGAAACACTAGTGAGGGGGTGAAAGAACAAGGGGTCAGTGTGGCAAAGAGCATTGTCACAGCAGCTAAAGACTGTCATCCATACATGCTCTCTACATGACTGCTTGACGAAGACAGCCAATAACGTGGGTTTGTAACATTTCCTAACTAATGTTCCTAAAATGCAAACAAAGTAGTCCTTCCTGAACATATCCATTCCTTCTGGGAATCTAGAATTTTAGCTTACACTAGGGTTACTTGACTCAAGGGACTTATTGACCACTATGAATGAAAACCATGGTCTCCGATCCATGAGTAGGGAGACTTCTAGTTAGCACTGACTTCTGATTATTAGCAAAAGTGGGCATCAGGAAGAAATGTATTTGTGTGTGGAGCAGGGAGAGTGGAATATACCCCAAATAGAGGGTCACAGTTGAATTCGTCTAGTACAACTGCTCTGAGATGACTCCCACTGTGTGTCTGCTTTCCCCTGAACCTTGCCACGTGTATATATTCCCTTTGCTGATTTGTCTTTACACTGTACTGATTCATAGCTCTACGTATGCCTGTATGCCAAGTTTTATGAGTCTTGTAAATATTAGGGTGTGTCTTGGGGATTCACTTCTGACATTAGCTTGAATCCAACTTGAAAGATTCAATTCCGGAAAAATAGTCAAGAGGTCTGAAGGTGTGTCTGAAGATTCTCCTAACAAGCACTTCCCCCGCATCGTCCCCCACCCTGCTGTCTCATCTCTATCCTAAACACTGATTTAGTATTGTTTTTCATTAGTAAATATGTTTAAAACATAATAAAATTAGGTGGGTACTCAACAGTTTGTTATATCACTGTAAATCAGTTTATTCTTCTTTGTGCCTGTCGTAACTGTTGAGAAAAACTTAGGAAATGTGATATGTCTCCCTGTACCTCTTACCTCTCTCCCTGCCCCACACATAAATACATTCTTTCCTCATACCTACTTTTGCTAATAATCAGAAGTTAGTGCTAACTAGAAGTTTCTCTACTCATGGATCATGAGTGTTAATAAGCTCACTTTGAAATCCTGAGTCTTCCAAAGTAATAAAGATTACATGAAATTAAAATTAGAATATTTTATTGTTTATACTGTATTCCATTCATTGTATGTTTACATAGAGTGTTCCCATTCTTATTATACCTAAAGAACTTGCTAGAGCATTTTCCATTTATCTCCATTTGGAGTGAAAAGAAACATACATGGAAGCCTGCCTAAATGGCTGAAAAATAGCATCCAAGGGGGCGTTTGGGCAGAAAGGGAAGGGCAGAAATTAGATTCAGCAGTGGCCACTGTTGACTGTGCTCAACTGCACCTGCTTCTTCTGACCCTGCACTATTCATTTCTCTACAGAAGTTCACCTCACGTATGCTTGGCTTTTGTGTCCTGGGAGTGTGACTTACATGTCTTGAATGAGAACCATCAACAGCATGTGAATATTAGGTGGTGTCTAGTTTACATTCTAGTAAAACAGATCAAAAGAGAAGATGGGTTGGATGATAAAAAATGTTGTCCCCTTGTCTTAATAGGCAATTCTTTAATAGGTAAAAAGAAAGGGTCTACATGTTTATTTGAAATGTTGACCATTGTTTCATATTAAATTTTAGAGATGGGCATTATGGCACATACTTGAAATTCCAGTAGTTGGGAGACTGGAGCAGATAAATAAAAATTAACAAACACCAAGTTAATCTGGGAGGGGGCCCAAGAAAACTGATGTCCAAGGTTAGACTTTTAATGCATAATAAGTCTGGCTAGCTTGGGCTAGAGTGAGACTCTTTCAGAAAAATCAAAGGAAAAGCATAGTTAGTTACTATAGAATATAATGGTATTTTAATTCTCCATGAAAAAGAATGAAATATATTCTTTTACATAAAAAAGAATGAAATAAATAAAACTGAAGGTCATTATGTTAAGCAAAATAAGACTCATAATGACAAACATCTATACCTTCTCATTCATGTAAAATATGTATATATTATATATGTGGAATATATACATATAATTACATATTTATGTATTATATTACAAATATTTACATATATAACTACATATATATACATGTATGTATGTATGTATGTATGTATGTATATGTACATATATACATATATATTATCTGAATGAAAGAGACCAAAATGTGGAGGGGAGATTGAGGGGGATGGAGACTAGCTAGTGTGGGGGGAGAAAGATTATTTGGGTAAATATAGTCAAAATCTACAATACAGTTGAAGAAAACCATCTTTGAGACCTTATATTTTTTCCACTATTCTGTACCTTTTCTTCTTAGAAGATGACCAGAGTTTCGTATTAATGACTGAACAATGCAGCCACAATTAAATACTGATATGTTTTCATATACTTACATGTTTATTTTCTCTTTGCCACTTTATTTTTTTCAAATATTTCATAAAAGAGAATTATCTGCCATTTCTTTGTCCTCCACATTGCTGAAATTAATATATCTCAAATTCCGTCCAGAACTTTATGACTTACGGTTTTAATTATGTATCTTAATGTTCTAATATTCAGTTTGACCATTCAGTAGTTCATTGTTGGCTATCATAAAACATGCTTCTTCTAGTTTGTCAGTCTTTCAAATTCACGTCTATATTCTTATATTTGAGTTTTGGGACTCCTTAATGTTTGCTAGATTTCCCTAAATATTTCATCCAGTGTATTCTCCTGTGGTTAACAGTCTTTTTCAGTTTTGTTATTTATTTCTACAATTTAGGAAATTGTGGTGATTGGCCCTAAATGTATAGATCCTGTGACAAAATGAATTGAGGAATATAAGATTAGCCAAGATCTTAAAAGTATTTCTGGAAAACATGAATTACTGCTTGTATCCAAAAGCTTGTTTATTGTTTTAGGAGTGTGTGACATGAAATGTTTGAGCGTCAGCCTTTACAAATGTGACTGAGCAGACACTAGAAAACCTGCCTCTGAGCACAGACAGTGGCTGTTTTCTGTTTGTTTCTGTAAGCATCTCTAAAGAAAACAGCTGGGTTTACAGAAAGGACTAGTTAGTTTACAACAATGAATTACATTTAAGAAAAGTAGTGCATTTCAAAAGTGCATGAGATGACTCTTGAGATACCTCATATGTAGAAAGATGAGTGTTAGAGAATTCTGATACTGAGGAGGCTGCTTAAAAGTAAAGAGTCATCCCAGTTACATGTACCACATAGATACAAAACAGATTATGCCTACCCCCACCCCAAAAAAAGGATGGGGTTTGTAAGAACATTACAGCATTTGAGACAGTTAGCACTTGAGAGGTGAACCTTGAACAGTCGTGAGTCCACACATGAGAGAGTGTTACAGGGAGAAGGAACAGTATAAGTAGAAGTGGTTGTAGAGACGTACACAGTGCTCTTTGACAGTCATGGTGACCAAGTCCTGGGTGTCAGTGTATATAGAATGTAAGACTTGGAAGGTAGCTTGAAACAGTTCCTGAATGCCAACATTAAATACTGTATGCTGAAATCTTACAGCAAACAAGAGCTATGGAAGTTTATTTTCGGAGGATTGTAGCATGAAGAGAGTTGTAGGAAAAGCAACTTTGGGTGAGAGTAGTATATTAGAAACCATTAAAACCACATACTTAGAGGATGAAATGGACCATTAATAAACTTGTAAGAAAAGTGTCGAAGATAGATGAAAGAAATAGCTATGAATAGACACTGGGTTGGTTACCCATTAAGTAAACTAAAATCTGGGTCCTGGAATTCAGAGAGGGATGGGAAAGGAACCAAGCAGATGAGGCTCTAATGACAGGTCAGGTGGAGTGTGGAGATGGAAGAGTCTCCATTGAAACATAGTTTCTATATGTTCCACACTCAAGCTGACTTGAACTGTACTCTAAACACTATTATGTCTGTGACCTTAAGTAAGTTGCTCAGCCTCTTCCTGTTCAGGTGAGTAACAGGATCTCAAGCTGATAAAAATAAACACAAAACACATGTGCCAGGTAGGTTTTCTGGCTCCTTGTCAAGAGTACAGCGTTACTAGGTAGTGGTGTTAGTTTTCAATTTTTTTCATAGCTCCAGCAGTAACTAATTTTTCAAATCTCACTTTATATATGAAAAATCTAAGGCAGAGGGGCTATGTTATTAAACACCCTTTAGCCCAAAAGTAAGGAGCTAGCAAAAAAATAAACTGTGTATGTTTTAGGTTGGAGACTGTTTCAGACACTAGCTCTTTTGAACTGTTTCTATTATAATTCAGAGGGAAGGAGGGTGCTGAGAACAAAGCCTCAAACCTCAAATCTCCTAAGCAAGCATACCACTGCTGGTCTTCACCGGAGCCCAAGGGCACTAATGTTGACCTAGAGGCCAAATCTCAAAGGGAACCCTCAGAATTGTTGTTTTCTTCCATAAATGAGAAATAACAGAAGTGACAGGAAGACCAGAAGAGAAATTAGCAACTGATAAACAAACTGTTACGGTCAGAAAATAAAGTGGAGGGGAAATCTTACGATACACACATTTGTCCTTGCAATGTTTTGTTATTTCTATATGTAATAATTAACTGCTGATGCTTTACATCTGTCCACTCCATAGTCCCTTACAGACAACCAGCCACATTTTGCTTTCTGGTTGGTTGTAGAGTGGGATTTGCTTTTCACTGAAGAAAATGTTCAACCTGAATGTACATCCTTTGCAAAAGAACTTCCTAAAGGTAGAAACTTTCTGGAACTTACAAGGAGAAACAGTGAGGACAGTTTAGCTATACATGATTTGTTAAAACTACCACTCCTTAACTTTCCTAGAACAATAGTCAGGAGGCTGCCTCCTTGCCCTAGCAGACCTAGGGAAAATGACCTGACGTTTCTACTGGAGCCCTTCTGCATAGTCAGAAGGATCTGTCCATGGGGAAATGTCTTTTGAGTAGCTCAGATGTGAGGTTGCATAGCATCACACCCATTAGGATGTACTTAACTCTGAGTGTGGCAATGGGATGCAGTACATCCTGCCTTACCTGAGTGGACAAGCACTGGGCCAGGAGAAAAGATCACAGTGTGGAGGAAACACCCAAGCAGACCCCAAGTCATCCAGTCACACCTAGGCCTGCTGACCTTCAGCAAGAAATACTGTCCATCTGAAACACATCATGCACCACATGATCTTCAGCTGCCTCCCGACCCCACACTCGGTACTGTAAACTCAAGCAGCATTGATTCATCTTGCCAGTGGGGATATAAAAGGCTACAAGTCTATGGTACAGAGGCACACACGACATTAAAATACAAGTCAGTCACTGAGGGCAGGTAATTGTCACTGGAAGTGGCAACAAGGAAGGCAGCATCAGAGACATTCTATAGGTTCTATAGGTTCACATCAGTTGAGCCCAGATGAAAGAGGGTGGCCATGGAAGACAGGGATGCCAAGATGGTTTGGCACGTTTCACACTCACAAGTAGCTCTTGACTTGGAGTGTCAGAGGTCTCCCCAAGATTTGATAAATGAAAAGTAGGTCAGGTCTATATTGAGGGGCCTTCAAATGCCAGATAATGAGAATGTATTACTTACTCTATCTGTATAATAGGGAGCTCCTAGAGCGGTGGCTCTCCTAGAGCGGTGGCTCTCCTAGAGCGGTGGCTCTCCTAGAGCGGTGGCTCTCCTAGAGCGGTGGCTCTCCTAGAGCGGTGGCTCTCCTAGAGCGGTGGCTCTCCTAGAGCGGTGGCTCTCGACCTTCCTAATGCTGTGACCCTTGAATACAGCTCCTCATGTTGTGGTGACCCACAGCCATGAAATTATTTGTGTTGCTACTCCATAACTGTAATTTTGCTACTGTTCAGGATCGTAATGTAAATATGGGCTCCACAGTCATCTTTCAAGGGTTGTGACCCACAGGTTGAGAACTGCTGCTCTAAAGCTTTGTTAGAAAAACCGGAACATTCCCAGTCTCCAGGTTTGGAAATGTGAAGACAGTTTGCACGGTGACAAACAGGTAGAGAGCTGGTCAGAGTGAGGAAGGAAATGCTGTGTTTCTTCTGTGGTTGTTCTTCACGTGTTAGCTTACACCCAAGTATCTTTCAATAGTCATATTTATTGTTGCCTAAATAGCACTGATTTCACAAACTCATTAAAATATTGTCTGTCTGATGATGCCCTATATACACTCATCACACAAGTAAGTAGTTGCATGCATCATTAAAGTCACTTTTTCAAGCTATATTATCCACAAATAGCCTTAATTAGTAGTTTTTAAACAAGGAAAGGTTTTTTTAATTCTCACTAGTGACACAGTGATGCCAATCCTAACCAGGAGCTCATTCCTTCTAACTTAAAAAAGACTTAAAAAGCAGAAGTCTTGCATGGTGTTTCCATTTTGGCCCAAAGCAGCTGCTCGGCTGAAGCTGCATGGCCTAAACACCATACAGACAAGATCAGTTTGTGGTATTGGAGCCCTAGGGGTTGTACTTAGAATCCAGCTGCCCCTAAGCTAGAGCCGTCAAGCCTGGCTTTCATGTTTTCCTTTGCCTTTGCTGCAGCCTTTCTCCCAGCCTGTTCAGCGAGGGCACCAAGAGGAAGTGTGTTTGTGAGAGCATACTGCCACCAGACAGCTTTATCATCAGTACTGGGAGCCCCTCCTTCCAAACCACGGCTGTCACAAGCCAATTTCATGCAAGCTTTCTACACGCCCAGCTAATTGAGAGTTGAAAGCTAGCCTTCAGATTACAGTGGCTCTATTTCTTATGCTTGCCAGTTATCAGACACCTGGTGTCATTAAATTTTTAATATCCCCCATTTCAAAAAATTAAATGGTGGCCATCTCAAGAAACTAGAGGGATCTGTCCTTTCTCATGCAGACATTTATCTACTTGACAGTCTACAAAAATCTTCAATTTCAGATAAAAACCAAATTCTTTGTACATTATTTGCAAATGATACATTGCACCTTTTTTTTTCCCTTAAGACTCTTATGTGGTCCTTATTGTCTCTGTAAATTTTAGCAGAGCAGATGTAGTCACTGTAGTGCAACAGTGGGCTAAACTAATTTCCCTGATGTAAACATTGTTAAACAATTTCAAATGTAAGTTTGGAAACAGTGTTTCTGAACCTGTTTAATAATGTTTAAAAATGCATCAATGAAATTGGCTTAGCCTGTGGCCTTTATTACATTATCTGTTCTCAATTACATAGATTCTGTGTTTTGTGTCTGGAGTAGTTATAAGTAACCGAAAAAAATGATCCCAGCTGAAGAGTGTGGCTTATCCCTAACCGATTTAATTTGATTTAAAATTGATAAACCTTGGAAAATACTTCCAGAATGCCATATCAACTATTAAAATGATAGGAAATGCATCCAGGAGGTCAGGCCAGCGCCGTTATTTCACTCGCCAACACCCCCACCCTCTTCTTCAATCCCCGTTGCTCTTCACCTTCCACTCACCCCGTCTCATTGTTGTGACTCCACAGTAAATTTTAAGCTCTCAGTCTTGAAATGTAACATAAAACATTAAATATGTTTTTACTAATTATGATCTGCTAAACTCCGAGCGCGGTTGCCGAAGCTTCTTTATTTTAATTTCAGAAGTAGTATTTAAGTGATGACGTGCAGTAATTTGCTCATTCTTCTGTCAGTATAATTTACAAGGCAATGGCAGATAAACATAGTAATACAAGATTCATTTACAGTGACACAATGGCAGATACACAGAGCAGAGCCCTGGCTATGAGATAAAGTGGACTGAGTGACTTATGCAGTAATTAGGGGATAATTGTCATTAACCTCACAAACAGTAGTTTACCCATATTGTTTAAAAGGCTCCAGGATGCGTAATGACAAGGTAATCTGTCAAAGCGCTAGGGGGAAATATTAATAAGATTTGTGCAAGCCTGGATAGAAAATATGCAGAAAGCGGCCACATTAAGCTAATTGGTGGATGAATATACACTTGTAAAAGTGCTTCTAATGGCACGTTTGCTGCTCTCCAAATGACTACCGTTAATGTGGAGAAGTGGGCTGCTCAGAAAGTCAGGACTGCTGGGACAAGAGGGTATTAAGCCATGCAGACGCGGTATTACCTTGGACTCAGTAATGCATGCTTCCTCCTCTAAGCCCTTATTTTGAATTTCTGAATTTTCTATTATAGTAATGTATATTGATCATTTCTTTTTCTTTTCTTTTTTCTTTTTTTTTTTGGCCTAAATTTGTTCAGTCAACCACCAGCCTTAAATCACTCCTCTTGTGGCCAAATATGATAGCTAATGTCTCTATTGATACCTTGTGTATAGATATACAGAAGCACTATTAATGAATGTTTAGATTTATAATTATGCACACATGTATGTGTGGGTGCCTTTTATAGGAAGGCATTTAGTCTGAACAATCAAAGGAGAGTGTATCCATCAACAGCCTTGTGTATGTTACAAGCAATAATGTGTTGTTCCCTGCTGAATGCTAAAGTAGGAAATTAATCTTTGAGTTTCTCTTGCTAGTCTTATACCCAGAGAACAAAAGTTAAATCTCTCAATACATCTTTCTGTTCAATCACACACTTGGTGTTGGTCCTGCTCTCTCACATTCTAGTGAATACGTGAAAGTTCCTTTGGGTTGTTCAGTCTGCTTCTGTTGTAGAGAACAATTCCAGATGTATCGCATGAATTAGAATCACCCATTCAAGCTTTGAAAGCTCTGTATCTGTGTCAAGAATGTACAGGTAGAACAAAGATTTTATAAAGCTTGTACCTTTGAACTGTGTTGAGGTTTTGAACTCTATCTAATATATAGATAACCTTCACAGAGAAACATTCTGGGGTCCATTTTTGTTCCTTGTCAAGCATTATGGAAAAACACAGGATCCCCAACATGATTTCATAGAAATATGAAGCCCAGCAGCATCCTGCTGACATGTAGAGTCTGCCTGGAAATTGAGGGACAGAATTTTGTGGAAAGTGAAGAGAACTAGAAATACACACCTCAACTCGAAAATGTCAGAAGAGCCCTGGCAAGTTTGGTTTACTGCAGAGCCAGCAGATTTATGGCCGTCCCAGGACATCAGCTTCATCTTTATGTCCAAGAGGAGATGAAAACAAGGTCATTTGTGGGGAAAAAACCCTCTCTTTCCTCCTGTTTCTAGTGTTTGCTCTGTGGATTTCAAACCATCTCCTTGCTATCCTGAACATAAATGATTTACTCACTGGACTTCACTGGTGTCCGTGCGACTACTCAGTGTCTAAAGAGTTTAAAGAGAGAGCATTGTATACATTCCTGCCACTGTCTTTTCAGAACCACACAGTCTGTTGGAGACTATTTATATGGATTTATGTGGATAATTATTTATATGGATTTATTAACACCTAATAAAAGGTACAATTCAATCTTCAAGTTACAGAATTTTCATAAGCCCTTCAAAGTTTTATTAGACAGGTATATCAAGGCCCTATAGGAACTGATTGGGATAGTTGCCCAAGTTTTAAGCAGAGTTGTGATTAAACTGGACAGTTAGTTGACCAGGGATCAAAATTAACCCAGAGGACCCAGAACCTTTAATTATATCATAAGTAAACAGTTCGGAATAGTCATCAAGGAGATAGAGGGGAGGACAGGATCCAGAATTCAAGAAAATCCAAGACTCTCAGAAAGTAAGGAATATCTTCAGTTACAAATACTCATATTCTGAAAAACAAGTTAAAAGTAAAAATGCTAGTGTTATTTTAATTCAAATGATTTATGTTTAGAGTCTATACACAGATGATGGCACAGTGGAGTTCTGAACCTAATGTCAGTAGGATGTTTGCTTATATATGGGGAAAAGACGGAAGCTGGATATTGGTAAATTAGCTGTCACATAGCTGGCCATCCACAAAACCAAGGTTGTCGTTTTTATATGTTCTTCAGTTGTGTACTTAATTATATTGTTCTCTACATTTGAATACTTCTGTTATATTAAAAATAATTAAAATGGGCAACTGTCAGATGAAAAACATATTTTAACCTGTAGACTAGTTCAGAAGTAGGTATTCTATGCTTCAAGTTAAGGATTTGCGGATAATTTTATAGCTGGAGTTTAATACACTAGAAATACTAACCTATAACTTGGGGGTTTTCCAGAATAGACATTAGCTCAGTGGTCAAGAGAGGCACTTGAGTCTGTCCTTGGTCTCAGAATTTAAAATTTTCAGACTTTTTAAAAATTTTGGGACTCATTTTTCTTCTTATTAAATATGAAAACATATAGTGTCATTCAATTTTTCTCAGGTTTGATTTACCATAGATATAGGAAAGTTGAAAAATACTTTTGAATCTTTGAAATGTAACTTTAGACTTTGCTAGAATTTACTCCTCTGGATTTTTATATATAAGACACCTGCTTTATTTCTTTGCAAACAAATGCCCAGGCAAGTCATGCGTATGGCTGGTTCTAATTTGGACAGTCTGAAATGCCAGTATACATTAACAAAGTCCTGTTGGGCCCCAGAGCTTCTGTGATTTACTGTGCTGTAACACCAGGGTGATCTATCATAATCATAGTTCTAAGCTAAAAACAATGTACAGGTTGTTACTGAGAGAAAAGGAGGTAGTATTCTGCAAAGTACTTATTTACTTGCCAGGGATATGTGTGTGTGTGTGTGTGTGTGTGTGTGTGTGTGTGTGTGTGTGGTGTGTGTGTGTGTGTGTGTGTTTTCTTCTGTTGGTGTTTTCCAACAAACTCAGAGTCTCATTAATAGTAGGAAAGTACTCTACCACTGAGCTGAACACACTGCTTAAATGATTGTATAAAATCCAAAATAAAATATATATTTTAAAACTTGGATTAGCCCTTTAAAGCTAGTTTCTCTGGCATTTTGATAGTGCTACTTTGTGCAGAAAGTTAATCACTTGTGGAGGGTAAATTGTTTAGCTTATTGAGTCTTCACTTTCCAAAAATAACCTCTCACTGTGGGAAATATTTTCAGATATGAATCATAAAAACAAGTTATAGCTAAACTGTATGTTATAAATAAATTACATAGATATAATGTAAAGTTACCATGTTGCTGCTTCCTTATCCTGGTGAGGTATATTCAAGGGTTGTGTTCCTTAAACTTCCAGTCTCATCCACGTAGAAGCAATCCTTGAGTTTATACTTTGTGTAGCTTTTCAAGTAATGTGATCTGCCTCACATCATCATATCCATCCTATAAGGTGAAACCTCGTGAATGCTGCAGAACGCTGACTTACAGTGAGGTCTGTATACAGCTGGAACAGGAAGATCAGCATCCACATGGATGTGAATGTGCATGCACATGAGTGGGAAACTTAAAATGTCAGGCCTTGTGTACAGAAAATAGAGAGAACAGGTTTCAGTGTCAGCTCATTGTCTAACAAGGACAAATAATCTCATCTTGACAGAAGATTCTTCAGTACAAAGTTGTGTGAGTGCTTCAACATTCTAACTGATTGTATGTCTTTCTGTAACTATTCTTTGAGGGTAGGTGTGGAAAAGGAATAGAAAGATGTTTTGAGTCCAGTTTTTTATGTAGAGATGTATTAAATTTACTACCAGTTTCTGCAATCACAGAAAGTTTTGATGTTGACACACCTCTTTCATGACAAAGACTAACTTGCTCAGATGAGGAAAAACATGTCGATTTCCAAAACGTAATCACGTGAGCAAATACAAGTAAATCCACTTGTGAGGTTTGTTTTTTTTTATTGTTGGTTGGGTTGGGTTGGGTTGGGTTGGGTTGGGTTGGGTTGGGTTGAATGTCTGTCCTTTTGTTTATGCTACACCTTGATTATTTTTTCTTAAGGGACATATCTTTTATAGACTATCAATGAGAAAAATAAGGATGCAGTTGGTCAAAGATGAAATATGCTCGTGAGAAATTCTGCAAAATACAAATTTACAAGTCATAGAAACTGAGTAGGGTTTCAGTACCTAAAACAAATGTTGATTCTTTAAAAGTAAAGTCTAATTTGAACCATTTGGTGCAGTCACGGTATGAATGAGTAGGTTTCATTCTGCCTACAGATATTACAGTTGTTACAGCTGGCCTCCTGGAAACATTAGCTTCAAAAGCTAGGAAAGCAGTCACATAAAAGAGCTCTGTGTGACTAGGGAGTAGTGTAAGCTTTGTTTACTTACACAACCAATGGCTCTGATGTATGTTGTGTATACGAGGGGTACATCTCTCTTAGACAGTACCCAGAAGAAATATGTTTAAATGTAAAATTTACTAAAACAAATGAGCATGCCAAGATCCTTCCCCACATGATTTTAAGTGTTTCTCAGAAATTATCACAACATTGCTTAAAAACTTTCCCTAAGCAGTTCCCAGAATCTATTGAAACAGATTTTTTTGTGTGTGTTAGCATTTTATCTTCCTTTTTTGTTTGCATGCATACATACATACACAAACTTATACATGCATATACAGGCACATATATATACAAACATTGGTCCATGGACACTTACGAATGCCAAGTCAAATAAATTGGTGAGATAAACATAACTTTTTTAAAAGGAGGTGGATTGGTTCTAGAGTATCAGAGTCCCCAGAACAGTTAAGGTTTGTGGCTAAAATAAGAACATAAAAAGTTGGCTTGGCATTAGAGTGATAGTTTGACATGAGGTATTTTCTTCTAACATGTACATGCATCCTTCTAACATGTTTTAGTGACCTATGGTAAGTCTTGGGAAAATGGAAGAGTACTGAAAGTTTGTGACTGTTTAAGCTGTTTCTTCAAAGCTGTTTGTGGTGCCCAAAGGCATGTGTTCCTCAAACTGCATCTCAGTTGAGGAAATGCCCCTACAAGATCCAACTGCAAGGCACCTTCTTAATTAGTGATTGATGGAAGAGGGTTCAGCCCATTGTGGGTAGTGCCATCCCTGGGATGGTGGTCCAGGGCTTTATAAGAAAGGAGGTTGAGCAAGTCATGGGGAGCAAGCCAGTAACTAGCACTTCTTCATGGCCTCTGCATCAGGTCCTGTCTCCAGGTTCCTGTCCTTTTCCTTCAGTAAGGGATTGTGATCAGGATGTGTAAGCCAACTAAACCTTTCCTCCCCAACTTTTTTCTTCTTTTTCTTTTTCCCCCCAAGACACCAACCTTACTTCATCTATAAAGTTGAAGGCATGCCATTTGTTTGATTTCAGATAATGGTCTAAACTACTGTATTCTCCCCTTGTGAAATTCCTGGGTTGTGTTCTGACACACTTAAA
Source organism: Grammomys surdaster (assembly GCF_004785775.1). NCBI lineage: Eukaryota > Metazoa > Chordata > Mammalia > Rodentia > Muridae > Grammomys > Grammomys surdaster. The sequence goes on along the minus strand of NW_021620772.1, from coordinate 4,294,380 downwards.
GATAAGGCCAGCTTGAAGACAAGTGAAAAGAGTCTATCATTGTCTCAGTGTGAGGTATGTGTACATAATCCATTCCTAACACACTCTGGTATTGTCGCTGTGGACCAGAAGTCTCCAAAGTTTATGAGTATATTGCCATTAATGAAAATACATAGAGTGTTTACCCTGACACAAATAGAACTTAAATTCATGTTTGAAAGTCAGTGGGATGGCTCAGTGCGTAAAAACTCTCATAAGCAACCTTTGAAGACCTGAGTTCCCTCCCCAAAATTCATCTAGTAAAAGGAGAGAACCAGTTCCCTAAGTTTTCCCTGACCTACAAATGTGTGCTGTGACTCACATATACCCAGACATAAGCACACATACACAACATAAATAAGTCTAGAAATTAGTGCTTAGTTCACTGTAAGTTCATGACTAGAATATTACCAAAAATTGTCTTTGTTGGTAAAAACTAAGTCAAAATTTTCATGTTTAGTCCTCGTATCACAGATTGCCTTAACACTGCTTACTAATAGAGACTAGGAATTATGTATGTTTATATTAGTGTCACAGGATAGTTTAGGAGGCAAACTTGTATATGTGGGATATTACAAAATTTACAGAATTTAACTTCAGAACAAAGTTCACCAAGGTATGGGTTAAAAATATAAGGCTTAGCTAAATATATAATGTGGGCAGCCACTGAAACACACACTTCTGACAGAACATTATCATCACCTCAGAGTTTGATAATGCTGTGTTCAATCAGTTCCTTTCTACATCTTCAGTCACTGGTAACTGTAATCAGAAGTGTGTTATTGTAATCCTTCTTTCTGAATTTTCATTCATTGCATTGGCAGACTATGCATCCATTCGAGATCTGATGAACAATGCTTTGCAAAGTTACCTATGTTGTAGAACTTGTTGACAAGTCACTACTTTGCATTGCCCAGTAGCATCACATTGTACAGCTATCCCACAACTTGTTTCCATTTAGGACTTAAACATCTAGACGATGGAACACAGTGTATCATGTAAGTTGTATGAGGCATGTTACCTCATTAGTTTTAACTTAGTGATAACTGTTAAACGTTACCTGATAGGGTGTACTTAAGTGGGCTTGAAATTCCATAATACCTATACCTTCTATCTGAGATGTGCCTCTTGCCTTGATACTTGTGTTAACCTAAAAGAAAATGAACATAAGATCTCCATAGGAGGCAGGTCATGAATACTAATTGCCTGTGTGGTTGTGATGAACTCTTCCAGTAAAGTATGCCATGCAAATCTAAACATGAAGTCAAAACACATTTCGTAAAGTTCCAGTTTTGTTGTAAGAAGTAAGCAGCCCTTAGAGTTTTGTGTCATTTAAGAATCTAAACATACAGAAAAGGACATATTTCTAGGTTTTAGCAAACCGTTACAGGATTTTCTTTTATGACTTACATTTGACTTAAAATTTCGACTTTTTTCCTATTCTGTTAGTAGAAAGAGTAACTTATTCTCTTATTATTGTTTATTTATTATTGCTCACATTAAAAACATTTTAACTATCTTAGAAATTTGTGCAATGTATCTTGATCATATTTATTGCTACTCCACCCTCTACCTCCTCCCTCATCTCCTGTCATCTCACCTCCCTACCCAGTCCCCAGCTTCATGGCTGTTTGATTAAGTTTAATAGCCTAGCAGCTCTAATTTGTGTTGCACATCCACTCCTTGGTGTGGAGCCATCCACTCAAGTATGGGCAGCCTACAAGAAGCCACACCACTGAAGAAAGCTGACTCTCTTTCCACCAGAAGCCAGTGCCCCTCAGTTGCAGGGACACAAGAGTCGGTCTCTCAGCTCCGTGCTCCAGTGTTGACTTGTGTAGGTCTTGTGAAGTGAAGCACAGCTTCTGTCAGTTCATGAGTGTAATGGTCCCATCATGTCCCGAAGACTGTGTTTTTCTTCAGCCCTTTCTGATTTCTACCTTCTAGAGTCTCTCCATCTCCTCTTCCACAATGGTTCCTGAACTTTTGGAAAGCATATGATATAGATGTCCAGTTTGGGCTGTGTATTCTATGGTCACTTATTCTCTATATTCAACCACTTGTAAATTTCTGTATTAAACACACACACACACACACACACACACACACACACACACACACCAATCAACTAGATAAAGAAACTTCTCTGATGAGCTCTAAGAACTACCCTAGGAATTTACATGCTATTTTGATACTGTGTCCATTTAGCAACATAATATTAGTTGGTTCACTTCTGGAGTCTGTGAGCTCCCCAACCGTGGGTTCTCGGCCAAATTTACAGAACCAAGTATGTTTTTCTTTCTCTGGATCAGACTTGAAAACCAAATCAGACAGTGATTGGTTACCTCTGTAATGGCTATGCCACTATTGCACCCGTAAGTATGTCTTTCCATACTAGTCATTATGGTGGTTCACAGGGTTTACAGCAGGGTAATGGTAATATTACTGATACTGTTTTAACCCTAGCAGCCTATGGAACACCTCTCAGTCCTATGAGAGCTGCTCTCTCACAGTATGTATCAGTATTCAGTATGTATCAGTGGCTGCCTCTAGGTTCCTGCTCCGTTTGGGTTCCTGTCCTGATTTCCCTCAGTGATAGACTGTAATGTAGAAATGTAAGCTGAAATAATCCCTCTTCTCCCCAGCTTGCTTTTGGTCATGGTGCTCTAGTACAGCAGTAGTATCCTAGGTAAGTAACTGGAGACCCCAAAGTAGCACACATTGCTCTTGGTTGCACACCAGAACTTGAATGTAAGATACTATTGCTGAAGACACCAAACACATTGTTCATAGGACACGGAAAAGTAAAGTTGCTCCTGACCTTGAAGCTTCTTACTTGCTAGCTCTCATCATACAGAGTTTTTATGCTTGACTAATGATTTCTCAACTCTTTAAATTAATAGTATAGCCAGTTATTTACAGAAATCCAATAGGTATAATCATACTTTACATTTAGCTAACAGTGCAAATCATATTATTGTGTTTTGTAAATATCATTTCTCAGTCTAATGGGTTGGAGGTCAGTGAATTCTGGTTACAAATAGAAATAAAGGAATTGATTCACCAACTATAGAGGAAGTCAGGAGTTCCATTTTATACTTAGATCTTAATGAATACATGTATAAGACGAGTGTCATGCTACGTGTTTGTCAGTGTGGCCGTAATCTTCCTATATCTACACATGACTGCATTTTGCTTTGCTAGTACTCACTCCACTGTAGTATTTCATTTTTTCATGACTCCTGTTCATTTGAGAAAGTTTATTTGATCATCTTTACTTCTCAAACATGGAGGCAGTCTAGTTTTTCCTCTTAGTCACTCTTGAATCAATATTTAAATACAATAAATAAATAAAACTAATAAAAATTCATGCCTGTAGTTACTGTGATAGAATTAAATTGTCCTAAAAGTTTTCAAATGGTTAATAGCTGTGCTAAATTAATTGTAGTTCATTTTTTTGGTGTTTGCTTTTTGCTGTTGTTGTTTGTTTGGTTATAAAGCCTTCAGGCTGACACTGGTACATCTAAATCAGTGGTTCTCAAACTGTGGGCCGTGACCCCTTCAGGGGTTGCAAATAAGATGTCATGCATATCAGATATTTACATTATAACTCACTACAGTAGCAAAATTACAGTACTGAAGTAGCAACGATTTGATTTTATGGGTGGGGTCACTACAGCATGAAGAACTGTGTTAAAGGGGTGCATCATTAGGAAGGTTGAGAACCACTGTAGTTGATTATAAAACATTTTGGACTTAGCCACTATGTGAGAGTCACTACACTACAATGTGTACTTCTGTCCCATAGGGTTTCCATAAATGCTTTGCTCATCACCGTTGATGGCCTCTTCTTCCCTTAAGCCAGGTTATCTATGAATATACTAAATCAAGGAAGTTGTGGACTTCCTATGTCCTCCCCCCACCTCCAGTTTTTACATTTTCAAATATGATAGTACTAGGTAATATGATCAAATATTAATGAACACTTCTTGGGAAATATCCTATGTAGGCCTTTATATTGCTGGGATCCAGAGGGTACTCAGAGGGTACATTGACCTCCAGAAATTTGTGGTGTTCTTCACTATATTTATTAGTAGACATTATCTTTATACCTTGCATTTAACTTCACAATTAAAACTTACTTTTTGTGATTCAGGCTAATAGTAAAGTAGCTTTAATGACATAGCCTCAATTTTGGCAGAGGTAGCTACTCGGAACTAACAGGATTCTGAAAGGTAGTTATTTTAGGAGAAGCAGGAGGCGCTGCAGCAGCCAGGAGTAAAAATAAACCACGTAGAATGGCTATGTACCACAGGGAGAGATGGGAAGGTGAGAGAAATAAGATGATGGTGGTGGTTTTGATGATGGTTCATATTGGTTGCTATGGTATCTGTGGCTCATTTAATTCCAAAGGCTGTGGTCTGTGAATCTATGCTGACCTGTAGTTATAGGTGCAGGATGCCTGCACAGAACCTGGAGAAGACGTGATTATACACTGCTCAGGCTGGGGCTCCAACTAACAGAAAAGAACAATCGTAGGAGACAGTTGATAGCGAGAAGCAATGGTATAAAAGAAGGCAGTGCATAGTTCTAAACAGCCTTGTTCTACAGTCTACTCATTGTCCTGACTAGGTAATCACAGAATAGTGTTCACCGAGTACTCTGGAGACAGACAGTAAACTTAAACATCAGAATTTTGTCATTCAAGTCTTGGACTCCAGGAGAGCTTCTTGGAACCTGCCAAGAAGTCTTACACTTTACTTCTTATTTTTTATCTGTTTAACGTTCCCCATATTTTGGATGTGCTTGTGGGAGCATGGACGTGAGTGGTGCAGTCAATGAAACAATATATTTAAAATCAGTTTCCTTGTTTACCTTCCTTCAGCACCATCTTTTCTTCTGTTCCTCACATCTCAAAAACGAGGCTCTGAGTGACATCAGTGGTTATTAGTGCCATTGTCTAGTGGCTATTGCACCACTCCAGAATCTTCTGAAGTTCCTAGCTGCCTGTGGCATTAGATGCTTACTTTAAACAGAGAGCATGTGAGGACATTTCATCTTATAGGCAATTATTTCTATGTATTTAGGAAGGGAAAAGCATTTTGACAGTTTTCATAGGAAAGGATATCTATGTATGCTGACTATCTAAACTGATAGGAGGAGTGGTATACAACTATTATAGCTGCTTTCAAAAAATAATTCAGATAAATGATGGATAGCCACTCATCCATACTAGCCATGATGATTCTGAATATGTTGGTGTCTAGAGGGAAGTTTATAGCCAAAGGCTGAGCATAGACTTTTTCATTGCAAGAATGGTGAAAATTCATTTATTCTCTTGCTGCCTCCCTAGAGTGACATCACATGGAATCATGGTTGACATAGTACTGTTGTCGTATATAGACTTGTTCTGCCCATTTTGCTAGTTTTTTCCACTAATGTGTCTTTTCTGGTCTAATATCCCTAGGACCACACTATTATATCTTAACCCCTCCTGCCTGTAATTTCTTTCAAAGAAGAAATTACTGTCCTTCATATCATACTTTGAAGAGTTTTGTCCAGTATTTTATACACTGCCTCTCAACTTTGGTTTTCCTGATCCTTTCTCATGATTGGGTTGAAGAAAAAAATGTTTATAAGACCACCCTTGGCAATCACCATATGCCATCAGGAGTACAGGATGCTGATATGTCTTCCTCCATTGGTGTTAACTTTGATCAGTCTCTCAAGGCAGTGTGTATTACATTTCTTTAGTGTCAAGTTATAATATTTGTCTTTGTAATTAATAACTGTGTTGTCATCTTTTAAATTTGTTTTGGTGCTGAACCCAAGACCTCACACATGCTGACCAGTATCCTATAGCTAGACCACTTCTCCAACTCCCTCAATACCATTTTGTTTTTCTGGAAGGTTTTGTGCTTTCTTAAGCTGATGGTCAGAGTTGGAGTGTCATGCACAGAGGGATGCCTGATCTTGGTGGGTCTAAGAAATGAGGCCTTAAAAAATTCACATAGTCATTATTTAACTGTTTGAATAGATTTCTCTCAGCCCATGCTAAAATGGATTGCCTGACATTATGTTGCAGGATTTTTAAGTCCTACCTCCAGGCAAATCTCATAGTTACTAGAAAAAAATGAAAGTATGAAATGCTTTTTAATGTATATTTAACAACACCTAGTCTGATGGTTGCTGATGTGTAGTCTCTATGGACTTCCTTTGCTATCAGAGGAGGATGCTGACAGACAACTTTTTACATGTTTATTCTATCTAAAGCCATAACATGCTTTTCAACTATCTATTCCTGTCCTTTACAACAAAATCCTAAAATGTCATACACTTGAAGAGTACCTCAAATGTTAAATGGCTGGATGATAGTCATTTTTGAAGAAGAGGAAAGTTGCTATTCTCAAGTGGCATTTTTTTTTTACTCCGCCTCATGAAAGCTTACTCTCAGCCAGGATTAAAGTACAGCCGTTTTCAGAAGACAATGTGCATTGAAGTGAGTGCTGGAGTTATGAGGGAAAAATGCTATTTTACTGATTTGTTTTTAATTCCACAAGTCATGTAACTCCTACTTAATGGGATATCTGTCATTGCATCTGGTGACATATCTGCTTGAGTTGAAGGAGTACATTTCATGAACTGTACTGAATTCTTTCCTATGCTGTCATTATTTAATGAAAACTAGGGTACAATTTTTTTTTGCATTTATACTAGGTTGCACAGCAAGAGTTCACATCTTATACTAATATATGCTAAATAGTTGCATAGTATATAGATCATTGTTGTTAAAATGGCAGTACTGAAGGCATTTTAGATCACAGAGCCCCAGTGGTCTGCATTTTGTTTGCTTTGACATTATTAAACTCAATCTGTTTCTATAACTGTGACTGTAATTGCTACATTTGCATGGCAGAAAAGTTTGCTTCGCATGTTAACTTTTATTAGCACTGCTTCCATGCTGCTTTCTCTTCTTGCTCTCTGTGTTTCATAAGCTGGCAGAGCACCTTCAGTCTCATTGAATAATTATGCACAATCAATAAGTTTTCTGTATTTGTCTTTGTTGTTTCTTTGATGTGGCCTGTAGGACGCTGCTGGCAAAGTACTGGACCGCTGGGCCATCATGTCTCGAGAAGAGGAAATCATCACCCTTCAGCAGTTTCTGCGGTTTGGGGAAACCAAATCCATTGTGGAGCTGATGGCAATTCAGGAGAAAGAGGGACAAGCCGTGGCTGTACCATCTTCAAAGACAGACTCGGATATAAGGACTTTCATCGAGAGCAATAACCGCACCAGGAGTCCTAGCCTCCTCGCTCACCTAGAGAACAGCAATCCTTCTAGCATTCATCATTTTGAAAACATACCAAACAGCCTTGCATTTCTGCTTCCATTCCAGTATATAAACCCCGTCTCTGCCCCACTGTTAGGGTTGCCACCCAACGGGCTGCTTTTAGAGCAGCCCGGATTGAGGCTGAGGGAACCGAGCATTTCAACCCAGAATGAATATAATGAGAGCAGTGAATCTGAAGTATCGCCTACGCCATATAAGAGTGACCAGACGCCCAATAGAAATGCCCTGACTAGCATCACTAATGTGGAACCCAAAACCGAGCCAGCATGTGTCTCCCCCATTCAGAATTCTGCCCCAGTCAGTGACCTAAGCAAAACTGAACACCCAAAAAGCTCATTCAGGATTCACCGTATGAGAAGAATGGGGTCAGCCTCGAGGAAAGGAAGGGTATTCTGTAATGCTTGTGGGAAGACGTTCTATGACAAAGGTACTCTCAAAATTCACTATAATGCTGTTCACCTGAAGATTAAACACCGATGTACCATTGAAGGTTGCAACATGGTCTTCAGTTCACTTCGAAGCCGGAATCGCCACAGTGCAAACCCCAACCCCCGCCTTCATATGCCTATGCTAAGGAATAACCGAGACAAAGATTTAATTCGGGCTACATCAGGAGCTGCCACTCCAGTCATAGCAAGTACAAAATCAAATCTCACACTCACAAGTCCTGGCCGGCCCCCAATGGGTTTTACCACTCCTCCACTAGACCCTGTCTTACAGAACCCTCTCCCAAGCCAACTGGTATTTTCTGGGCTAAAGACTGTACAGCCAGTTCCTCCTTTTTATAGAAGTTTACTTACTCCAGGGGAAATGGTGAGTCCTCCAACCTCCCTCCCAACCAGTCCCATCATTCCAACCAGTGGCACTATAGAACAGCACCCTCCTCCACCCTCTGAGCCAATAGTGCCATCAGTGATGATGGGCACTCATGAGCCCAGTGCTGACCTGGCACCTAAGAAAAAGCCTAGGAAGTCAAGCATGCCTGTAAAAATTGAGAAGGAAATCATTGACACTGCTGACGAGTTTGATGACGAAGACGATGATCCTAATGATGGAGCGACCGTGGTCAATGACATGAGCCATGACAATCATTGTCATTCCCAAGATGAGATGAGCCCAGGCATGTCTGTGAAGGACTTCTCTAAGCATAACAGGACCCGGTGCATTTCAAGAACTGAAATAAGAAGGGCTGACAGTATGACATCTGAGGACCAGGAGCCCGAGCGGGACTATGAGAATGAGTCTGAGTCTTCAGAGCCTAAACTCGGTGAGGAATCAATGGAAGGGGATGAGCACATTCACAGTGAGGTGAGCGAAAAAGTCCTGATGAACAGTGAGAGGCCTGATGAGAACCACAGTGAGCCGTCTCACCAGGATGTTATCAAGGTAAAGGAAGAATTTACAGACCCCACTTACGACATGTTTTACATGAGCCAGTACGGACTATACAATGGTGGGGGGGCCAGCATGGCTGCCCTGCATGAAAGTTTTACATCGTCTCTGAATTATGGAAGCCCTCAAAAATTCTCCCCTGAAGGTGACCTGTGTTCTAGCCCAGACCCCAAAATCTGTTACGTGTGCAAGAAGAGCTTCAAAAGCTCCTACAGTGTGAAGCTGCACTACCGGAACGTTCACCTAAAGGAGATGCATGTCTGCACAGTGGCTGGCTGCAACGCTGCCTTCCCCTCTCGTCGAAGCAGAGACAGGTCAGTAAATCTCCATTGGTTCCTCCTGCTGAGGGTGGGGGTACAGGTCAGTCAAGGTGGACTCAAACATTAGATGTTTTTGATGGACTGTAAGGATTGCCCATATTGACCACATGATCACTAAACTGCCATGCTCATTGAAGGCTTTATGTATTCAGTGCTTGTTATGATTAAGCATGCAGAATCATATCATCCGACCCGGTAATGCACGCCATTTTTCTCTGTGTATGTGTATATTTGTGTGTGTGTGTGCGTGTGTGTGTGTGTGTGTGTGTGTGTGTGTATTTCCATACATTTAGGTGTGCATAAGTTAACAGTACACAGTTCCTTGCCTCCTCATGAACTTTTCCTTAGAAGCCATGGCTTCTGTCATATATACATATATATGCTTTGCCTTGTGGCTTTTAAATTAAACCAATATATTATCTTCACACACACATATTTATCCAATATAGAAACAGAAATTTACGGATGGAAAGAACCATAGGTCCAGGACATCGAGACAGCCTGCATTGCCGTAGGTATAACCAGAAATGTTATCATTCCTTACATGAGTATTTAGTGTGTTCTTCAGTTCTTTACAAATCATGAAACTATCGGAATATAAGGCCAAAAATAATTGTTGATATGATGAAAGTGTCTGGTGGCATGGATTTCTTTATTTCAGCTCCATAGTATCTTTGAGCACATCTCTAAAATGTAATTTGCCATGGGGCTTCTCCACAGAAGTGGGGACATGCCTAAGTACATACTTTAGGATCAGTTAGAATATATTATGTACAGCCCTCGAATGATATCACTCTCTAGTTATGTAACTGTAGTTCTGAAACCATGAGACTTAAGCAGAAGCAGCTGGTCCTAAACCTACCGTGTTCTTTATCAACTCTTACTACAATATGAATGGAATGTCAAGGAAGGCATTCATTGGTGGGCAACAAAGTGATCCTTCACTTATGGAGGATGAGCCTTTGAGCAGGTTTATATAGTTCCCCAGCCCAACTTAGATCATACATCACCCAATCCTTCCTACTTCAAGAGATGCATTATTTTTTTACACTAACTTTTTAATATTTTCAGATAGAGTTGTATTTAATAGTTAATACACACACACACACACACACACACACACACACACTATATGTATATATATGGAAAAAACAAATTAATCAGTTTTCCAAAGACCTACCATCCTATTTTAGAGTTTCTTTGTTGGTCTTTGATGAAATATAAAGTAATGAAAGTCCCACTGGGACTGATGTGGCAGTCTATACTGTAAACATAGCATTTGGAGGATCTGGGGACAAACAGACCCCAATGTAGGCTAGCTACTAAAACCCTGGCTTGACTTTAAAATATATATAACACTGCAAGGCAGTGTGACCTGTCTTTGAAACATTTTCACGTATGAAAGATCAATTCTGTTTATTAATGAATATACATATTTTTTTCTTTTTACTGACACAGCAGATGCCAAATTCTGTTCTTTTTAATGATTCCCTACCTCTTCTATCCAGTTCTGTTTGGAGGGGGGGGTGTTATTTTATTTTCAGTTCCAAGATCTCGTTGAGAGTCTGAAGGAGTTCCAGATAGTATACTATACTTCTGTACTCTCACCACCCATCCCAGAATCACAATTGTATTCTTTCAGATTTCAAACAGTATATTAGTAATGATAAGGCTAATGTATTGAAATTTTTTCATTGAAAACTTTAAACAAATATAAAAGACTTGTGAAAACTTGCATAAAATATTTATAAAAATGGAATGTTTGAAGACAAGCCAACACTTAAGCTTATCTTCATGAATTCCTTTCACATTTTAGTTTGCTGAAAACCTCACGGTTCATAACACTGGACTAAGTAGCTCAGGATAAGATAGGGATCCAAGCCTGGTGCTTTTACTAATGAAGAACCACTAGAAAACACAAGTGCTCCTGTGTCTGTGCCCTGACACAAGAGGAAGTGCTGTAGAGATAGAATTTGTTGGTCTAAGGGAAAGTATTTGCTGACAGAAAAAGAAAATTTTAGTTGCCACTTTTATTGTAAGGACGTGGGAGATGAGCCAATGCCAGCCACACAGAAGTTAGAGCCATGGTCTTCTAAGTACAAGAGGAGTACAGAAATGCTGTTTCAAGACACAGTCCACACATTGATGAGGGGATAGAATACTGACTATACCTAAACTTTTTCACTTCAGATTTTTATCACATGATAAATGACAAAACACAAATTGAAAGATATTAAAAATGAGAACTTTTTATTCTTTATTTTAGTGTGGCTTTCTAATTAATAAACAGATCTTTTGATCCCAGGTTAAAAATTTTTTTAAAAAAAAGTGTACTTTTAAGTTTGACTTTTTTTGTCAAAGAAAAGTATTCATCCTGTTGAGATGATGACTTAAATTAACATAGTGATGTGAGGCTAACTGCCACCAAAATAACAAGAAACAGTGATGCCATTGAGTCTTCCTGACTCTCAGCAGAGTGGACCTTGGAACATAATTAAATTCCTCTTTCAGACTTTAACCATCCTCCATCAATGATGTCAGCCAGTGGCTGTGTTTTCTTGTGCAGAGGTTCTCAGGTCTTGTCTCTGATCCACCTTATATTTACCTTTTGGGTCTTCTCTCTAACTGCTATGCAAACTCCAGAGAGCCAGTCTTCCCATCTTCTTTCTTCAGTCAACTGTGATAAATTAAAACCAAGAGGACTTTTCTTACCTTTCTCTTTAACGAAAAGGCCTTTCCAAGAAACTGTCCTTTGTCTTTAGACCTCCTGTCTCCAAACTATTTCTTTCTACTCTGAAGAGCCCTAGCTGCATCCATCCTTGACTCCACAGTGTCTTCCTTGTACAAATAAAGCACCAGAGGGGAAATTCCTTGTGGGAACTATCCCTATGATATATGATAGCTGAAGGGTACAGGGCTCCTAGGACACCAGTAATAAAACTTCACAGGGTTGCCTCCTTCCCTCAGTTTACCAACATCTTATCCTTCAGACTGCAGTTCCTTATAGGAGTTGGAATCACAAGAGGGTACATTTGCGGTCTTAGGCATGTGAGTAAAGTGGAGATAGGAAGATGTTAGGTAATATATGGCTTAGGTTTGACAGTGAAAGAAAGACACACATGTAAGGTTTGTCAGGGCTGACAGTAGATAGCAATGTTATCAGAGGTGGCCTTCTGTGTATACTCGTCAATTATGGTATATTTGTTCAATCAACAGTCCACATTAATGACAAAGAACAAGCTAATATTCACAGCTCACTCACCTCCTCACTAACTAGCTGGGAGAATGACTTTTTTCTGAGTGACTGAGTGAAATGTAACTCATTTCCTCTCAAAGGGGTCTGGTGTTGGAAGAGGACTACCACATTTCTTGCTTATTTATCCCCTGATTTTCCTACTGCTGAGTTGTGGTTCTGTTAGGGAACAGGAAGCTGCATTATAGAACTGTGTGTATGCCATATGCCCCATGAAGAAGTTCTAACCGAGTGGCCTGGAGCTGCAGTGTTCATAAAAGCATGACAGTCACACTGGACAGAATTTAGATTCCCTGTGCTAGTGTCTCATCCTCTGACTTAATATTTGATCTTCGGATGGTTCACTAGCCACTCATCTGTTTATAAGAAAAACTCATACATTTGCTTCTTATTTGGAATGGGGGTGGCAAACCAACAGCTAAATCCAATTCTGTTCATTTTCCTCAGTTTGCTCATCATTTGCTTTGGTGATTAGAGATTTCAAAACCCCATCAGTTGAAATGACTGATCTGTAATGAAAGACATTGTCATCCTTGTGACCTTTGTCTGTTCCTTTGTTACCATCTAACAGTAATTGTTGAAGTTTGTCATACAGTATATCAGGATGGTAAATGCCTCTTCTTGATCTCTAAAGTGTGTGGAGGTTGGTTCAGCCAGATGAATAAATTTTAAAACAAAATAATATCTGCCTAAGGTGATTTATAAATAAATATGAGGCAGCCATTGATTCCAAGTGTGAACCTTCTTTGTGATTGCTAGTTAAATCAGTCCAAATTTAAACATGTAAAGTTCTTGATTTGTATAGAGGTAAGACATCTGTATTTGGTTTGTTAAAACCTGCTGATGTCTCCAGAACTAAATTTGTTCCTGTATAGGCCTCTGGGTAGCCATAGCTAAACGTAAAGATGTATAGAGATTCTGCTCACCTTATTACCTGACTTCCAGCCCTGTACAGGTGTGCAGGAATAAATTAACATCAGCCCCTCCGACGAGCCACTGCATATATTAACAGCAGAGGTGAGGGTGTGAGAGCAAGCTACCTGCCTCCTGTTATCACCTTCTCAGCAGAGCAGCATCCAGTTTTCCATCATTCTCTACGTTTGGAAACTTATGGAGAACTTTTCTAGAGAGAGCTTTTCAGTAAAGACCAGGCGACACCTCCAAGACAGGAGCCACTTAGCACCAATTCAAGGGAACTATTAGTATATGTGCCCTAATGTAATTAGTAGTCAAATAGTGTGTTAATCCTCAGAGGAGAGCCTCTTAATAGATAACTGCTTCATTTCCTACATTGTCCCCAATCAAATCTCACTTCCCTGTTTACAAAGTTCTTTATGAAGTGGAGTTGTGTAGGTCCTCTGGCTTTTAGACCTTAAGAGATGCTTCCCCACTGCTCCTCTGTTAGGTTTCACAATAGAGCCAGAAGATCAATAGGCCTTTTGTACTTATCTCCATTACTTTCCATCAAAAGCAAACAAACAAAGTAAATCCCCCTCCTGAGTAATTGCTGGTTGTGCCCTCCTCAAGCAAAACTTTGGTAGTAAGATAAACTTTGGTGTCATTCTTGTCCCCGCCCGGGGTTCTTTTTATACACTGGGAGAAGAGCAATGAGCAAACCGGTCTCCTTGTATCATGGGGAGAGACTCTGTCAAGCCTAAAGTGGGCCTTGGATCTTCCTAATGACCTCCTGCTGGCCCAGCAGGATACAAGACAAGCTCATTTAAACCTCGGCTGACCTTTCACTCCTCCAGAAGAACTGCAGCCTCCACTGCCACCATCTTCAGAGCTGTGTGCCACAGAGCCGGCACAAGGGCCAGCAGACGATATCCCTTGCATGTGCAAAGAGGTATTTTATAAATTCTGTGGAGTAAAGTCCTATTAAATCTCCTGTGATTGTGCAGCTCCCACTACAAACAGAATGCTTCCAAACAGCCTTAATTCTTGCTCTTCCCTAGAAAGGATCAGTCCATTCTGTGTTACCAGTCTTGTCTGGGAAATTCTGGCAAAATACCAAAGAAGGCATATATTTAGTGCCCAGGCAGTATGTTTCATGACATACTGACTTGATAGCCGAAGGCTTGTTTTTCCTGTTTCCGGGCCACTAAAACTAATAGGCTGTTTGTTTGTTTGTTTGTTTGTTTTGTTTCTGTTAGTCTTTCTTATGTGAGGTGTCATTTGTGATACTTGTTTTTGCAGACAATCCTTATAATAGAAAGGTGGTGTGAGACTATGCATACACATTAATATTTTCTCAGGTAACTGTGGTAGAATCCCTTCCCTCTATTCACCTTTGTAACCCTGGCAGGGTCCCTGCCTCCTAAGTAAGAAACTTCTCCCAAGCATCTACCTTTAAGTATTGTTTGTTCCTTGTTTCCAAAGACAAGGAAAGGCTTATGCTGCCGAGTCTCACTCTGAGGTTCTCCTTATTGTTTCCCAAGGCTACTAAGAAATGATGTAATGCCCCCCACAAGACTCTCAGGACCTTCGAAGTGACAAATATGGCAATCTATGAAAGAAGTTTGCACTTGCCAAGAAATTACAGTGTTAAGAATTTAAAAGGAGATCTAGTGACCTCGATTCTCGAGTGCCAAGACGTGTGTACTTGAGAAGCAGGCATGCCAAGTCAGTGGCAGAGAGAGCACATTTCAGAAAAGGACAGTTTTTCTTCAGTCATTTCACATAGGGCTACACTTCAGAAAAATACCTACATTTTATGTCCTAACACAAACTGCTTGAATGAAAACAAGAGTTGTAAATTCCTGGTAAAAAGCTGTCAGGCTGACGTGTTAGTGATCTTAACTCTAATATTTCATGGAGTTTATTACTTCTTTTATTAACTAAGGGGGAAAACGTTACCCATTCCAATTTAATTCTTTTTCTTGCTTGCTCTAATTTTGACTTTACCCTGGGAAAGAGAGAGAAGAAAAGCCAAGTGATTCTACCTGAAGGCTTGTAGGTGATGGCTTAGTGGCACTGGCGCACAGATACATCTGAACTCTCCTTGGCTACTCTGAGCCATGCTCATGTTCTCATGCAAGAGCACCAGGGCTACATGTGTGTGTTTATATGTGGAAACACACGTAATCAGAAATACCCAGATATATCTTAGAAATATATAGTCCCATCACAGTGGGATACAGGAAGCTTTTCTAAGTAAAACTGCAGACATAGAGCTAAGAACAGGCCCTGCCTGGGAAGAAAGCCCTGAAGGCCGATGGCTGGATGAGGGGAGCTGCTGTAACTGTCACTGAGGGGGCACTGGTGGGTCACTTTGCTCACTAGTAATTGTGTTTTACAGACTTCTAAAGCAATTGGCTCAGTCAGTCCCAATTCAATAAAAGTGGAGAGAGAAAGAGAGAGAAAGAGAGAGAGAGAGAGAGAGACCGAGAGCACTTTTGTTCTATTTTTCACTTGAAATTATTTCATTCAGCAGTCTGTCTTTTTTATTACCAGGACTTGACATTAGCACTCCAAGCTGTATTAGCATCCATTTCAGCAGTTCACTAATGGTATTAAAAAAACACTTAACTTCAACGGTGAATGGTTGTATGACAGAACCATAAAAAATCCACATTAAAAAAATAAAACTTATGTATTTGTCCCAGCAAATTATTTTTCACTTGTTTAACCACTTCAAAACTATGTTCTCATGACAAGTATTCAAAAGCACCAGCTTCTTCTCAGAGCAGCAGACTGTGCAGCTCTGTGGGCTTGGGAGCTTGTGGGGGAGGAAGAAGGGAACCCCCTGGTGAGAGGAAAGGTAAGGCTGTTGTTTACCTGTAGTTAGATTACCTTCCATTCATCAGCAGAGATGGAATTGGCAACCTCAGAGCACCCAAGGTGAAAATTCTTGGATCTTCCGGCCTGACTGGGATTTGATTTTGAACCGAACACTCTCCAAACTCGGGAGCAGAGCCTAAGTACTTTGGCACTGTGGTGTGCTCATAAATGACTACATTAGGTTCTAAATTTTGATTAAACCTTCAGTAATTAATCAATGCTAGACATGAAGCAGTTGGCAAGGTCCAGAGCTGCAAAATGTTTAAGACATAAAACATTACGAAGTAATTAGAATATGCTCCTTCAAGAGAAGGGTTGCCTTCAATAAAGAGGTAAATGATAGCATCCTGTTTATTGTGGATGTAGGCAGCCAGAGCAATATGATAAACTGCTGGAGATACACATATCAGTAATCATCCACATTATTAGTACCATTAATCATAATTCCAAAAATATGACAGCAGCAGCCAACTTTTTGACCAATTTTGCTTCTGCCTGTTGGCCATTATAACTTCACTAATAGACCGCAGAGCTCCTTTGCGTGGCAGTTTGCATTGAGAATGGAAGGTTAATTATATTTGAGCTGCTGATTTCTTCTCTCCTTGGAAAAGGCTTAGCACTTCGAGGATCCCAGGAGCTCGAGGTTGTTAAACCAGTAAAAATACTTTATTGAAATTTTCTTTGTTGGTGAGGAATGAGATGTTTCAAATGAGATATAAGCGTCAGGCTGGGACAGCACTAATGTTTCTTGCTCCAGAGTGATCCTTGGACAGCAAGAACTTGGTGGTTCTTTAGACCACTTCCAGTCTGCCAGTAGGTAAAAAGTTCAGCAATATACAGCAGAATGCCAGGAAGCTCTACAAGATTAGTGGTAGTGTCAACCATATATGTCAGAATAGCATATTAGGAGTGGCTAGTGACATTAGGAACAAGGAGCAACTCTTTATTAAAATATTTTGCGTGTATGACTACAAGGAAAAATTCACAAACATCATTTGGATGTTTCTGCGAGTTAAAATGTTTAGCAGCATAGGTAATAGTACTAGTGGGCTAATTGAAGCATTCCATGTTTCAACTGGCGGGCTTGACAGCATGTAAACAAATATGAAGATGAGATTACGCTCACCTGCATTTTCAAGTTCATTACTTTGATTTTCTATACACAGTTCTTGATAAACCCAAGGCTAAGTGATATAGATAGCCCTGCATGATACTGCCTCTTTACGTGGGGGAACTTAGAAAACCCAGATGCCATCTCTTAAGATCACAAAGTAACTGTTTGAATGATACAAATCATTTCCTCTCAGAAATTATTTTCTTTTAAAATACTCTCAGAAAGAAATCAATGCCCCATATTTTACAGAGGAAAAAAACCGAAAACTTAAAATGGAAGACATATTTGAATTTGAAAACGGAATTTATTCCTGTTATTGGGGGAAAAAATCTTCTAGATTATTTAAATTAGACAGTAGAATATGGAGCAGAATATGTGCAGGTTGGTTCTTTTTTCCAGCCTGGGTAGATATAAAATGTAAAATTACAGCTCAGGTTATCTTTAAAGGAGGCTTTTCTTTCCTTTAAGCAACAATAACTCAGTAACTTAGCACCAGATGAGCCTCTTGATTCAGAAATTTCCCAAAGCTGTGGAAACATCCCCCATTCTCAATGTACCACTCCCTTTGCATTATAGTGCAACAGGTATGACTGGATAAACAGCACCCTTGAAAAGCCTTCCTATGTGAGACACAATTCAGCCTTAAAATGGTTAGGGAGCAGGCTGTCGTTGGATATCAATTCTATACTTAACCTGACCATGCAGCACACACATTCTCTGTCTACCCATCTGCCCTCCCAAATGCCATCATTGTGTTAACATTTTTATGCATTCCATAGCAATGACAAATTGTTTTCTAACTGTAGTGCCAAATTTAGTATGCAAAAGACATGTTTGCCTCTGCCAACAAACCAATAATTCTCACTAACATCTTCAGAGTTACAGCATTTATAAAGTTCCAAAGTGGAGTAAACAAACCATCTGTTTGGCTTTTCCATATATGTCATGCTTTCTTATTAGCATATTACGATTCATTTAGTAAACAAATTTGGTGATTTTGTTCATGTCAAAGTTAGATCGGAAGCCTGAAGATGATTAACATTCCTGGGACAAGCACATTAATACATTGCTTCCTCTGCAAAGTTAAATGGCTTCTCAAGAGAATCGCCCCTTGTTGACAAGATGAGACTGTCAATTTTGTTTGCCTGCCACGTTAGGGGCCATAAGGGGCTGGCAGGCTCTGAGAGAGGGGAGTCGTGTAGGCAGCATAATTCACTGTGAATTGAGAAAAGAAGTCTAATTCTGATAAATGGTCGACCCCAATACATCCTACCTGTTATTACAACAGACGTGCCGTATCTGTGCAGTAAATTAGTTAATCCCCTAAAGGGTTTGGTGGGAGCTTATCTTCAAGTGAGTGATTTGAATGTGGAGGGAACTGTCTGCGTGACCAGTATGGATGATTTGTTTTATATTGAAAGGGGTTGAAATAACTGAATTTCATATTTTGTTAATTTGCAAGAATTTGCTTAGTTCTTATTTCTTGCATTAAGTATGCATTCTTTTTTGGGGTTTTGAGAATTACCCACTAGACTTTTACATTAGATTTCTTCCTCTGCTAGGGGAGGATATTCAGACTGTCTGGAGAGAATCTTTAGTGAAAATTCTGGAACAACTACAGTTCTGTTTTGTTTTCAGAAAGGGGGGAGTGCTAAAATGTCATTTAACTCATTTAGGTGTAAGCACGTGATTGAGTAATAAATAGTAATGCAGACACTTTGGTAGGAATGGAACAGTCAGCATCACAGCAGCTCAGCTGAGAAGCCAATGAGAAGCAGGGCCTTTAATCTTTTATTTCTGAGGATTTGGAGTTTACATTTCTGTTTGGAATTAACGCTGCAGTCACATCAGGCACATATACTTTCCTAGATTTGATTTAAAAATCCCTTCTCCCTTATCCTCATGCACTGCTGCTTCATGTCCAGCAGTTCTTTATTCATGGCTTCAACCACAGACAGAAAATGTTAAAGAAAAACCATGACTGCACCCAACAGCATAGAACACATAAAAAACATTGTTTTTTTTTGTCACTATTTCCTATATGATATAGTACAACTATTTGTATAACATTTGTTGTATGGAAATCATAAGTAATATAAACATGACAATATATTAATATAGGATTGTTATGGAAATACTGTTACCAGTTCATATAAGGGACTTTTGAGAATCTGAATTTTGGTTGGGAGTTTATGCTGAACTAATCCTTAAATGATACCAAGGGATGACTGCCAATACACACACACACAGAGAGAGAGAGAGAGAGAGACAGACAGACACACAGACAGACACACAGACAGACACACAGACAGACACACAGACAGACACACAGAGACAGACAGAGACACCATCTTCTGATCATTTTAGACAGTATTGAAAATATCTGGCATATATTTGTGGTAGATGACAAAGTGAAGCAAGAAAGTAAATGCAAAACGAAATCAATAGTGAAGCCTTAATTCCATTTTAACCAAAGAATTGTGTAATATTAATTCACTAAGCTTGGGATGGCACAAAACTAATTAAGAAGTAAGTGTTTTATATAACATATTAGCTTGACTCATGAATTTGTGAAATCATTTTCTGTCTGGCTGTCATAGTTACTTTTCTATTGCTGTGATAAAATACTTGTCAAAGACCCTAATGAAGCAAGGCTTTATTTACCTCAGAGTTCAAGGAATAGTCAACCATGGTAGGAAAGTTGGGCAGCAAAAGCCTGAAGCAGCTGCTTGCATTGCATCCAGTCAGGAAGCAGAGACAGTAGATGCCTATGTTCAGCTTACTTTCTCCTTTTTATGCAGAATAGCCTAGGGAATGGTACCACCCACTGCAGGCGAATCTTCCCACTTCAATTAACCTAATTAAGATCATCCCCACACACATGCTCAGAGGCCCACCTCTCAGGTGATCCTAGAGCTCTCGAGATCTCAGGTTGACAGGTGAAAGTAACCATTACATTGCCCCCTTCTGATTTTTTAACCTGATCCATTTCTTTAAAATGAACAACTAATAACAAAAGTGCCTTTTCTTCCCCTGTATTTCAAAACCAAACTCGAAGTCTGTTTTTGTTTAAATTTTTGCTTGTCAGACATTGCATTAGCTCACCTGGGGCATTTGAGCAAGAGGGAGAAATGAGAACACATCCCAGGGCGCTTGCTTTCCCTGTCCTTGGGCATTTGTGCATCTTCTGTGCTCTGTGATTCTACTGGTAAGGTTTCCTCCAAGAAACAGAAAAGTACAGAGCATGACACTTTAGTCCAGTGACAGGCATTTCAGTCACTATTCTAATAAGAAGTTAAGGTATTAATACTCTGCCCTGGATCTAAAACCTTATTATGTTTTGATTTGTGTGTGTGTAAGTTTTGGCAGATTCGATGTTGAGGGGAGAAACTCAGAGAACGTTTGTAACTCTGTACGTAGCCCAGGGTAGATGAGTGTCTTGAGCCTACATTCTGTGATGTACCTTGAACTGTACTAGAGTCTCCACTTTGCCCTGTCACTATTGTCACTACACAAACACAAGAGAAACACTTCTATCTCATGCCTGTCTTCTGCACTGGGTTAAAGAAAACTGGTGCCAGACTTGTGAGTCTTACTGATTGCATACCACCCTTTTGTCAAGGCTTCTACTTGTTCTCCCATGGGCTGACTTACAACTTATCTGTATTCCTGACAGCATGGGCTAAATGTTAGGCCAAGGTATGAATTCTTACCTTTGTACTCAGGAACTCTTTATCTCAGTCCCTTCTTTGTATGTGTGTGAATAATCTCCTTCTTCATAGCTGTATCACCTACTTATTCAAGGCAAGCAGAAGCAGCTTTTGATATTCTTCATGTTCTTAGTCTAAACTTTGACAAATTACTAGTCTTCTCTTCTTAAGGTAAATGTTTGGAACACTGGATTTCTTTCTTTCTCAAAAACAAACATGTGAATCCCTGGGTAACTGAGCCTTGTGCTGGGGTCTTCCTATTTACAGCAAGCCATAGTTTCCCTCCTGCCTATGGGCTTCTTTTCTCTCAGCATCTGATTGTCAATAGTGAATTCTCTCTGTCTTTCTTCCTTTTACCTCTTCAGTTTTGCTGATTCAATTAAACTTGTAATATTCTTCAAATTGCTATTAACCTCAGGTCTTTGAATCTCATGAGGACAGTATTTTTTATGACAGTCAGTGGTTTGAACTGACTGATTAGAGGGTCTGACAATAGGTCTTTGTTAAAGCCAAGTGCTGCCTTCTGTCCATTCTGCAGAGGAAGAATGCTAACCTGAGGAACAGGACCAGTAGTGACTGCTAAAGAACCTCAGTCAGCCCACTTCCTTGCTCTTGTCTTCTTCCAACCCCAGCAACAACACCATGGCAGTCAGAGATTCCCAAGTCCAACCAGTGGGGCTGAACCAGCAGGCTTTCCCCAGCCCCTTCTCCTCATCCCCATTCATGTGTTTTGCATATGGCATTTAGGAAGATTATTAAACAAAAATGAAATAGATTAAGAAATGAACATAAAAGAATCAATTCTCTTGAACTGTGGTTGCATAATGGAAATCGACTGCCGTGAATGAACCCATGCACTGAAGTTATGAACAGCAGAGTTAATGCACTGCCATGAGTTCATCTTTATTATTACATTACACCTGAATCAATTGATAAAGTAGCTTTTTTTTCTGTAAGCGAGGGATGGCACTTAATTGAATAAAAGTCAATGTAATTATATTAGCAGAGGCCAACAGTACTGCTGACAGCGGAAAAGGGACACTGTTGCACGGAGTGCCAGAGCTGGTCTCCACATTTCTGCACATCGTTTGGTTGACAGATATTGAGGGCTGGTACATCATCTAATTAGATTACAGGCCTCTTCTGCTGCATGTGAGAAATGAAGAGAAAAACCTCTTCCTGGTAACATATCAGTGGAGATGTGTAAATTCACAAGTCATCTTATGGCAGAGGTGTCCCTCTGGGTGATCAGCGTACCCTCTTGTCAATGTTAATTTATTCTTTCCTATTCAGTCTGCCTTGATGCAACTTTTGTGTGTCTGGCTGCTGTTTTCTCAGCAGCGAACCTAGGAAGCAGTGACTGCAGATGTGTGAGCAACAGCACAGAGGTCTAGACTGCACTCAAATGTGTGCTGATGAAACCAAGGAAGGGTGGGTGTTACAAGCCATGCATGGCGATAGCGTTTCATGAGCTGCTTACAGTTGGCAGATTGTTTCATCAATAGAGGAGCGATAGACATTTTAACTGTTTCCACGTTCCTTCTTGTTAAACCCTGGTGGTATGTGTCTCCCCCACATGTCATCATAAAAACTTCACAGTGGACATTTTCTGCACTCTGCTTAGCGGTGTATACTTGAGTTACCGGACACCAGGAACAAGTGGCAGGGGTGTGTTTGGGGAAGAGAGGGTGAGTCTCAGAACAGGACTGTTGTGCCAACGTCTGTTTATCTACATTCATGCATCCACACACTGCATGCATCTGTTTGGAATTCATTTATGGATGATGCTGGTACTGTAAATTTGGTTTTAGCTAATTTGATTTATGGTTCATGGAGTATTCAGGTGATCTGAAAATCAAGACAACATACGGATGATCACTTATGACAGAAAATAATTTTGTGATCAGACATTTTAAATCCCTATTTTATTGTTTAAGTTTTTAAAAAACCAGATGTCTAGAATGTGAATTTGTTTTCTCTCTCTCTCTTTCTCCCTCTTTCTCTCTCTCTCTCTGTCTCCCATTCTTGCTTTCTTTTGTGATCGATTTAGCAAAAGATTAGAAAGCTGATCTTATTGTCACAAGGTAAGCTCAGCCTTCCCAAGTGCAGTGTGGAGAGGGCTGCCCCCCTCTGCCCCCCCTCAACCCAGAGTGCTGATTGTCTTGTGTGGAAAGGTGGGAAGCCTCTCCCGCCTTTCTTGTCCCGGAGGCACATACCTCTCACACGTCTCTAGGAAATGTTAGCTATACTTGCTGCCAATTGAAGTGACTTTTCATTATAAGTAGGAGGTCTCATGAACTTAATGCTGGCCATTTAGGTCATTTCTACTATCACAATTAACTTCTCTATGATGCCCGGCTTCCACTGCTGGAAAGTTTTATTTCCTGTTTCTATATCACTTTATTTTTTGGAGGGTAGCTTTCAATTTAGGGACTTGGCAAACATCTGAATGTTTGCAGGTGGAGAGAGGTATATGCCCAAGGGTGCTTTCAAAGTCAATGGGGGATGTAAATACAAAGGCAATGTTTTCAGATAAACAGTGACATGGGCTTTGCAAGTGAGGTCCCTGTAGATGTTCTGGGAATGAATCTCACCCTTTTAAACACAAGCAAAGCTTTTCTGTGAGGCTTTGCTTGTCAAAGTAGGGGTTCTATGTGTCAAATAAAGGGAATATATGTCATTGTGCTTGATTTCTTTTTTTAACTTACTGTGCGTTAATTTTATCCTTTTGAATTGTGTATGGGTGGAGGTAGGGGTTATCTAGTTTAGAAAATAATCTATAAGCTTATGTTTTAAATAATTAAACCTTGAAGTAGCATTATTTTATGAAGACAGTTCAATACTATAAAATGTAGTAACTTTTGAAAAAGTAAATGTATTTTGCTATTAGATTTGACTGGGATTCCAAACAGGTTTGAGAAAGCATCTCTTAACTATTTCAGATAATTTTCTAAGACTTTAAAAAAAAAAAACTTAAAACATGAAATATAGAAGAGTGAAATTTTTTAAAGTTATATCTAAATTATGTAGATCATTTATTTTTTGAAAATACTAATCTTTTTACACAGTATTTGCTGCACTAGAAACAGTTTATTTGCTTATTTTCCGATTTTAAGTACATTTAGACTATTCCATTTAGACAAGGAGAGAATTTCCATTCTTTTACCCTGTTTCATGTTTATTCTCCTGCACTTATTTAATGTAAAAGCTGTCTGCTACAAGGTCCTCTGTGGCTGACGCACATTGAGAAAAGAGTGCCAGGGTTTGCATTCATCCTGTGCTTGAAGAGCTTATTCATAAAAATTACGTTAATGGAAAAGTGCCCCCCTTTGCACCTCCCACCTGCACTCACTCCCAGATCCTGAGGATGGAGGGGAATGCTTGCTTTTCTAATGGTGTAATTAGGAATGAATGTGCTTATTTGGTGCTTAATGAAAGTTGAATCAATTTTAAAATGCTCTCCTTTTTCTCACCCCTCCCCACTCCCTGTGCACCTCCCCCCTTCCCTCTTGTCTTCCTAGACACAGTGCCAACATAAACCTGCATCGTAAACTGTTGACCAAAGAACTCGATGACATGGGCCTGGACTCATCGCAGCCCTCCCTTAGCAAGGACCTCCGGGATGAATTTTTGATGAAGATCTATGGTGCCCAGCATCCACTGGGGCTCGATGTCAGGGAAGATGCCTCCTCTCCCGCAGGGACGGAAGACTCCCACCTGAATGGGTATGGGAGAGGCATGGCAGAGGACTACATGGTCCTTGACCTGAGTACCACCTCCAGCCTCCAGTCCAGCAGCAGTATCCATTCCTCCAGAGAATCCGATGCAGGCAGCGACGAGGGGATTCTTCTTGATGACATCGATGGTGCAAGTGACAGTGGGGAATCTGCTCACAAGGCTGAGGCCCCCACCCTCCCCGGCAGCCTTGGGGCTGAAGTTTCAGGATCTCTTATGTTCAGCAGTTTGTCTGGGAGCAATGGTGGGATCATGTGCAACATTTGCCACAAAATGTACAGCAACAAGGGGACCCTGAGGGTCCACTACAAGACTGTGCATCTGCGAGAGATGCACAAGTGCAAAGTCCCTGGCTGTAACATGATGTTCTCCTCTGTGCGAAGCCGAAACAGGCACAGTCAGAACCCGAATCTCCACAAAAACATTCCCTTCACTTCAATAGATTAGTCCCAGAATGGACACTCCAAATGCCAGCTCTCACCAGATGGCCTACATGTTTGAACTGCCATAGCCAGTGTGTGCTTCCAGAGTGGGGCACATATGTGTGTGCACATATGTATGCCTCTGCGTCTACACTTGTGCACACACATATTTTTCTTTTCTTTAGATAAAAAAGATAAATACTAGGTGCTTTTGAATTTTTTTCTTTTTCCTTTATAGTTTTTGGGAGAGGGTGGATCTTTTACTTGGGGTGAAAGCAGAGTGCCCCTTTCAGCACACACATACACACACACACACACACACACAACACAACACACAAAGCGTGCAACAAACCCCAATTTTGATAGAATAATTCTTGGTCTTCTCCAAAGAGACATTTTGTTGTACCTACGACTGTTGCCTGCAAAATAAATAAATAAATAAATAAAAGGGAGCAAAGAGAAAAGAAACAAAAAAGGAACTTCTTATAGTTGTCTTTTGTGAACTTTAAGGTTTTGAGAGAATCTTTAATTAAAGCATGGCAGATTCACCTGTAAATATTTAGCCTTGAGAGGCCAATGATGTAAAACAATTGTATTGATGGTTGTTTAACTCTTCTTTAATTTTGGCAGTTACATCCAGCTGTTAGATATGCAGGAAATAAATAGTTTGCTGGCTAGTTCTATTCATTTTTGTTAGCATTAATGCACATTTTTCTTTAAAAAAAAAAAAAGAAAAAGCAGAACATGGTCTTGTTTTTACTACCTGTTAGATATAGTAGAGATGTGCTGGCATGCTTCACAGCACAGAGCTGGGTTTTAAAATGTCCTGTACTAGTACAGAAAGCCAGTCATGCACTTTGTTCAGACACTACAGGGGAGGTGGAATACCCATGCTTCCTTTTATCCGTAAACTATCGCCATACTTCAGGGAGTATCTTTCCTTTAAAAACAACCCACTTGTATGAAAATGATCTGGTCAGTAAAGGGTACAAACGCCAAACAAGTATTCGTGTTAACACAAAACTGCCAACCTTGCACACGTTTTCAGAAAAGAAAATACAATTAGTCACTCAACATAGCCACATGCCAACTTTTTGGCCACCAGAAAACCACTTACACACACACAGGCACACGCACACACACACGCACGGTGATTCTTTTGAGCGCCAAATGTTATTAGAATCAACATTGCGTCCTTCCTCTGTACACATTAAATCACAGAAAACAAAATACCGAGGTGTGAAAGAGCCAAGGCGTTTCCTTTGTAGAGGCAGGGTTATCATCAGGACACAGTAGCCCAGATTACTCACTAAAGGAACAAAGCTGCGTACAGTTACAGTAAGAGACTTAACACTCATTTCCCAGGCCTAGCTAGCCCTTATCCTTTGAAAAGAAAGTCTGAGCTGGGTTGGTCTGTTGTTTGTTTGTCGCAAATTCTGCAGTAGCGCTGCAAGTCAGGCCTGCTTAATAGACAAAATCAAAGTTTCCCAGCGGCTCTTCTTAGAAGCTCTGAATACAGGTGCTGAACTTGAACTGAGCAGCACTGGGCAGCACTCTTCTCCAGGCGGCAGAAGGAGAGAGGAAGACAGGGGCTCCCTGTGTAGTGTTTTGTGTTTCCCCACACGAATTTGTCAGAGAGAAATGAAAGCAAGCCCGAAACCAAGCAATCGAGAGTGAGAACAAGGGAGGGAGACTTCTCCGAACCTTTCTGTTTTGTTTTTGTTTCTGATGTTTACACATGTTGCCTGAGCTGGTTAACCACATCGGCAGCCTCGGCTACCACAGCATACCGACTAAATGAGGATATTTACTCAACTTCGTATGTAGCCAGAACTGCTGGGGTGTGCTTGTGGACTGTTTTTTTTTTTAATTGTCTTTTTTTTTTCCTTTGGGGGTGGGGGGCAGTGGGGGTGAACGCTAGTGTTTTGTCAACCTACATAATAGAAAGAGAATGTATTTCTTTTCTTCATTTCATGGCCTCAAACATTTCTCCCATCAGTGTAAAACTTAGAAATGCCCTTTGTTTTAACAATTTCTCATATCATTGCCATTTTTCATGTTTTGTAAATTTTTTTCTGTGTTCACATTAGCATTCACTTCCGTTACATTTGCCAAAGGAAGCTGTCGATATGTTTCTGTTATTATTCCTGTGCGACTTATTGTACCTCACAGTATTTATTTGTTTTTTCCAAAATTAAGGATCATTCATTGGGGGTTCCGGATTTTTTTATTTTTTTATTTTTTAGACTTCCTGAGCAGTAGACTATTAGAGATAAGCTAAGTGTTCTGAAAGCTGTATCTTTGTCTCCTTCTGAAGATGCCGTGGGCTCTGCTTGCTTCTTCATTCATTCCACCTTGAGGAAAGTCCAAAAGCATTTTCAGGACAGAAGAAACTTATCCACACAATGTCTGTTAAATGCCAAATGTTTACGATAAAAGCTGAGGAATTAGTGGTAACTGTTTCTGTCTCCTTGTCCCTTTGATTTTCCCAAACCTTAGTTGCTTTGCTTTGTTGTCATGTTAAACTGAACAAACATGTGTCCCTTCGTTTTATAACTTAGAAGACTCTGTACAATATGTTTGTGAAAGATTGAACTAGAATAATGAACATTTGTTTGCAAACATTTGGCCCTCTTAGCGTTCTCTCTGTATTGCGCTCTTCCTTTGTTAACCAAGTGCTGGATTCAAAGAGGATTGAAACACATTGTTAAAATCTCAGCAGAAATTATGGAAACTGTTTTGGAGTGTGTGTAGACTAAACTACACCTTGTTTTCTGAACATTTAATAAGCATCTGTGTTTGGACAACTTTCAAGTGTTACATTCTTAGAGATGTGAGAATTCATCTCTACAAAACTCAGTGTTTAGTCTGTTTAAGTGAATGGCAAGTAAAATGTCAAATGGTCATCCTGAGTGAGTCACCTAGCTATCAGAAAGTCACATCAGCCTTCAACCAGGCTCAGGAGAAGCATTGGTCACTTGCCACACACCTGGCTAATGTCTGTAGCCAGCTCAAAAAGGTACAGGAGTAATAAGATTGAAGAAGTTGTTCTTGCTAGGAACTGTGAGTGTGTGCCTGTGTCACGGAAACGGCGCTAGAAGCTGGGCAGCTGGCACTTTCTCAGTGTGCCCTTATTAACCATTTCTTTTGTGCTTCACATTCCCAGTTGTTCGGTGGCCTTTTCACAACCACGTGTTCCAATATAAAGCCTATTTGCTTAAAAGGAACGGGGAGGTTGATGGATGTAGGAGATGAGAAGTTCAATTGTGAGATGTACAGTTGTACTCCCAAAGTATGGCTTGTTCTTGGGTATGCCTGAGTGCAGTGTGTTCACTCACTAGTGTTTCTCCTGGACGGAAGATCCAGGGCTTCCATGCAGGTGATGGGATGGAGAGGCCAGCTAAGCTATTCTCTGCCCATTCTGACCCCCTTTTTGTTCATAAGAGTTTCCTGTCCCTAGACAGTTTCTAGCTACATCCATCCTTTTCTAGCTGGCAATACGAACTTAAGTCTTCATCCAAGTAGCTTTCTCCCATTTGATTGGTTTTTGCCCAAGTTTTATTATGAATACAGAATTAGGCGACATTAGTTAGATATGTTTTCCAGTATACTGTTTTGATCACTTTAAACTATGTTTTTGTAAATATTAGAAAGGTTGTGTCCATTTTGGGGATATCTGCATGCTGTGAAGGGGAAGGAAGAGATAAGTAATCTGGCTTTGAAAATGTGGAGAAAGAGCCCTACACTCTTCTTCTGCTTGTAATTTTATTGAAGTAAACCAGCTCCGTGTAGCTCATCCCCAGTCTTAGTTCAACTGCCCTAGTCAGTCTGATCCTCCTTAAGGTTTAAATATTTTCCTTCTGATCCTCCTTAAGGTTTAAATATTTTCCTTCTCAACATAACTAGCTTCTTTCTAGGAAATCAGTGTCATTGACCTAGTGGTGTGACTCCTTTGGACATGACTTTCTAGTAAGAGGAAGGAGACATCTAACCAGTTACAACCAGTTAGTGAACACATTGTTTGGAAAGAAAGGATCTGAATCTATGAAGAAAGGGCTGGCTGAGAAGCATGCCCCTGTTGAACGGGAGAAATCATGCATGCCATGAAATAAAATGGTGTCTTTCTCCTCTCTGTCTGTGTACTCCATAGATACATGCCAGGCACATAGATGAGAACGAGGGAGGGCCCTTGGTAGTTCAAACACAGACAAGCTAATAATCAGACTGAGATGGACACCAAATACCTGAGCAACCCTTGATCACAGCTAGTCTGCCGGCATTGTGTTAAGTTGAATGACAGTAAATAGAATCCACCTGCCCTAAGATGTGTAGCATCTGCTGTTGTAAAAGAACAAGATGCCCAGGAGAGAGATGGGCTTCCATTTGTGACCACACCTTGTTCTTCAGAGCTTTTTAAAATAATGGCAAATTTAATTACTCTACCTTTCTCCAAACTAGAAATATTTAAATTAGTGGATCTTCTCTGTCTTTTCCAGTCTTTGTATTTTAGCAGGAGAGATCTAACTGAATAAAGAGGCCAAGAAAAGGCAAAACAAACAAGCAAACAAAACACTGGAGAGGCTGCAGTTCTTGTAGAAGAGACAGAACTGGCTCTGGTTCTGGTTTGAGTGTAGCAGCAAATGAAAGCAGCTAATGCATTACAAGTGTCTGTTCAGGAGAAAAAGCTAAGTCAGCTCTGCCTTGTAGTGGGTGCCAATGCATCCACCAGTGTCCTACAGAGTCCCCCGTGACCAGGTGAGTCACTGCATGCACCATGGGAGGACTTAAAAATATCTTAAGAAGTTCCTATGGGGCAGGATAGCCATAGAAGGCAGGTAGGAGTTCGGCAGTTGTTCTTTTTCAGTGAGAAGTAATGGCCAGGGTTCCCTTGGGACCACAAAGACAGAGGAGTCACCTAGGTTAAAAGTCCAGTGAGCAAACCCACACTTCAGTGGTGATGAGAGATGGAGAAGATGCAAGTGCCCTCTCTCTTTGTGCTGCAGCATCCTATAAAGTTGTGATCACAAAACCCTGTGGCTGATGATCTTGCGATCAAAATGGAAGCTGAGTCACAGAGGTAACTGGTTTCATATTTCTCTGAGAATTTTAACATTCTTGTTCCTGACCCTCTTAAAATATATCTCATATGTCCTGGGCTCATGTCCACCCTTCCTGTCGTTGCAGAGGGCTTACCATAGTGATGTTCTGTAGCTCCCACCCCTTCCTAGAGTTGCAGAGGGCTCACTATATATTCTGTAGCTCCCACTTTTACAGCCGGCAAGGAGATCCTGTTCTATACTCCTGCCCACATTCAGCCTCCTCCCTGTTCACTTAACCTCGGTCTTCCCACAATTTTCACAAAATTATTTTTACAGCCCTTCTGGAATAATTGGATGACATAATCTCTTTTGGGCATTTATTTTTTTAAAATTCCAAATGCCTGATAACAGGACTCAAAATGTCAGGCACTTTTACAAGGACACCAAACTGAATGCTATTGTTCATTATATATATATATCGCATATATAAGTATGATATATGTATATCATATATTTACATATATATGATATACATATATATGATATATATATGATATACATATATACATAGCATACATTTGAAACAGCACACTATAGTTATCATAAGACTATCTTTATTCTTCTCCAAAGTGTTCTTGTAAATTCATTTGACCTTTCCTGCAGGGGGAAAAAAAAAACCATACAGGGTTCAGGACAAGGCTCAGTTTGTAACAAATAGCGGACCATTACAAAGAGGAAAGAAAAAGCCAGGGCTGAGCAGCAAGAAGCTTTGGTTCAATTTCACCTCATATCTTTCTAATAACGTACTTGTCACTTTATTACCTTCCAGTAATGTGAACGCTGCTGACAAGACTGTCACACTAACAGCAGACAACACCCTCCCTGCTTCAGCCCCAGTTCTCCTGGCTACTTATTGCCCTGGCCCTGAAGGGACACAAACTAATAGTGTGCTTTCCAGTTCAGCACTTGACCATCAAATATAAAAGGATGCGTAATTGCCTGTTTATCCCTGGTGAAGGGGAAATCGAGTAGAGGGCCAGGCTTTCCCACCAGCTGCCTGCTGTACACAATCATTCACAATCAGCCTGCCTCCTCCATCTCTCCTGCCTCTTTCTGTTATCCCTTCTCTCCCCTACCTCCCCGTTTCTTTCCTCTGAACACATATGCACAACTACTGTGTGTGTAGGAAACTGGAGGCTGCTTCCATGTGCTCTGCCCAGCTATTAAGTGGACAGATGATGTCTTACATAAAGGGGCAGTAGAGAGAGTTACTGTCTGACTGTTCTCTGTTACTTTGAAGTACTAATTCAATCCCATGTTCATCCATTTGGGGAGTGTTGGGTGTGGTCGTGCAATTGAAGAAAATTTCCATGCACAAATAGGAGACGGTTGCCCGTATTCTGTGAGGAAAGGATTAAAATACTTTTCTTCCTGGTCAGAAAGTTGTGTGTGTGTGTGTGTGTGTGTGTGTGTGTAACAAACTGCTTATGAATGGTGACTGAAAAACACTGTTTAGGGAATCTTTAGCATTAAACCCTTTGCTAAATGTACACATGTAGCTTTCAATAACGGACTCCAAATCCATATTGAACAAGATGGATGAACCTTTGTTTGCCAAACTGAGCTGACAATCAGAAGAAAATAAGACTATTCTTTGAACTGTTGCCATTAAAACAGTGAAGATCTTACATTTGAAAGGCAAATTCTCCATTTTAGGAATCTGGAAGAGGTACAAGGATAGTGTGAGCTTTACAAAATCAGAGAGCAGAGGCTGCAGGGAAGGACAGTAAAAATGTTGCATCTCAGAATACCTGGACCCACATAATATTTCATGTTGGCTATTTCTGAGTTAGAGAACAACTTAGAAGGTGGTTCAACAGTGGCTACTTTAGGTTAAATGAAATGAGGGCTGTATTTGCACCCCTTCTGCTTGGCTGAGGGATATCCTGCTTCCTCCCAACTCCAATGGCAGACCCTGCTATGAGCAGTCATCTTCCAAATAAGGTTTTAGTCAACTGAGAGTGACATATGGAGGTGTGTCTATGTTGTAAACTTGCAAGAAAAGGAAGACAGATTTTGGGACAAGTAGCATCAGGTCTATGTTAACACCTTGTGCTAAGTCACTTCATGAAACAGTCTGAGGACTGAAGAGAAAAGCACTTTGAAAAAGAACTTCGGGTGTGAGTAAAGAGAAGTGTGTTGACTTTTGTTTTTAATTTCTCTCATGTGTATTTATAATAAGCAGTTACCAAACATCCTAATAAAGGTGTAATTAAAAACTTAGTTGCTAAAATTGCACAAATTCTGCAAGCTAATACTAGCTTTGTCCCCTGGACTCTGAGTAATGGGGATACGCAGGACATTTTATAGTCAAAATGCTTCCTTTAGCTAAGAATTGTTGAAGGGAAGAACGAACAGAAAATGGTATTTTAACAGAAACGGAGAGAAGTAGATAGTATAAAAGTATATTTCTTCAAGATAGAGTCTAAGTGCTATACCAAGATTTTATAAGGCTTCCTGTTGCCAAATGTGACGCTGACTAAAGACACCTCTAAGATGGCAAAGGCATCAATTATTGACTGGCTCGGCCCACTTCTGTTGTGGAATCCAAGGGTAGAGAGGATGCTCTAGGGAGACCACTTGGGTGGGAGAGAGCGCTCTACTCTGCTGGCTCTGGAAAAATTTTCAAGAAGGTAAAAACTGCAGCCCCTGTGCTGTTCTCCCATCCACCCTGCGCAGTGAGCTGACCTGGCACTGTCTTTGTGGCACTAACTTTGCTGCCACCTCTTTGCTAGGAGACAAAGCATCCCCCTGCCCATTCCTGAATCAGCACTGTGGCTTGTGTAAGCCCTGATTCACAAGGCACAACACTCCTGAACTCCTGGCTCATGTGCTGAGTTAATAGGTTCACTTGAGATGTATAAACCAAGACTGACTGTTTATTCCTCTAAATTTATACTCTGCTTGGAGCATTTCTGCATGTCTTTGTACAGAGTCCTTCATTTTTCTCATTGCCTGTCTTGTTCTCCTCTGCTTCTTGCCTACCCTCACTCTAGCCCTTTGCCCTCTTAATGTTGCCCACTCCCCTCCAAAAAAACAAATAAATCTTTTCTAGGGCAAGTGGGTAGAACACTCCCTCCCTTGGCTTGGTTTTGATCACATTGGACATGGTGTGTGTTCTACCCTGCCCAGGTTTACATAACATGAATTAAGCAAATGAGATGTTCTAGTAGTATGTATTAACAAGATAGGACTAGGATTCCTTGTATACAGTACACTCACTTTCCTGTGCAAACTTTGGTTCTCCTGTCTCAAGAGGAAACTTCCCTCATCTCACCACTGCCAGTCTCAAGTGTAGTAGGAGAGCTCAGTGGGGGTTGGGGGTTGGGGGAGGGGTGAGAGAGATAGAGAAACTGGGCAAGACTTGGGTCTGTGGGCTGTGGCAAGGTCCCTCACTTGGCCAAGAGAATATGGAATCTCCCCCAACCCCTGCTTAAACCCTCTGGCGCATCTCTAAGAACAAAAGCATTAAACTCCACTTTTATATTCCATACCGAATGGATATGGAGATATCCTTTATCCATGGATGAAGGAAATGGAAATGTCTTGAGGGAAGTTAACCAGATATGTCCCTTTCTCACTAGACTTTAGGGGTTTGGTCTTCTTTGTTTCGATTCTCATTTGCATCAAGGTCTCTTCCACCAAGCCTGTGGTAGAACCAAAATCTGTATCAGGAAAGGCAACTGCACCAAGAGATGGGACAGCTTGCATCCCCGACCTAATAATTGTGACGTCGGTAGCTTCATGAATACTGTATGTATTTTAATCGAAGGTTTTGTTTTTGTTTCACTTTGTGGTTTGTTTCTATTAGTAGTCTAAGGTAATTGAAATTGTTTATTTACTATTTCCTTCGTTGTATTTTCTGTACTATAACTGTCTACAGTATGTCTTTTGCATAAAATGCATAAGGGTTTGGGGATGTAAATGGAATTTTATTCATATTTTGTCCAAATACCTCTTGTAATTTGTATCAAAATTCTTGTACAATTTTTATATTAAAGATTTATCAGTCACTGAAAGCTTCTGGCCTTTTGACTTGAAGAAACCTCAGTGAGCCCGAGTAATCTTTCAGGGCTCTACCTGTAGAGCCCAGTGCCTTCACCCTCTTTCTTGTTGCCCTAGGCTCCTGTGAGGACTGGCTCATGGTATTATCAGCAGACTTCTCAGGAGGCCAACTCAATTCCTGTTCAGATTCTAAAGCTGGAGTGGACCCACAAAGACCTAAGCCAGTCCCAACAGAGCCAAGCAGACACTACCCCAAGATTTCCTTAGCAAAGCTTGCTATTTGGGGTACCTCTTCTCTGTCTTTTCAGGGAGGCTTCCCCCAAATGCAATTCTCCCCTGACGCCCCAACATGTATACCACAGGTGTGATGACTATACATGTCTCATGCTAAATGCTTGCCAGCCATTCAGTTTATATTCTTTTGCTAGGTTTTTTTTTTCTTCTGTAGATTGTGCTTGTTAGAATCTAGAAATAAAATGATCAGAAGGAAAGATGTTGTTTTCTGTGACATTTCCTTCTCTGATGTGGGACAAAAGGAAGCAAAGTGAAGTTCCTTTTGTCTCCTCAGAGTTTAATCTTGCCCTAGTGCTTAAGCCAATCATGATATTTAAAGCCTACTGGAGACCACGACCATCTCCCCTCCAACTTGGCGTTCTCTGCTTTCTATACCCAGAGCCAGATTGCTTACTTACCCTGTTTCCTCTGGCCTATATATGTGAGACCATAGCCCATATACTCTAGAGCAACCCACTGGCCCACATCTCTGGGCAGGCTGCTTAAGGGCAGTCCCAGTAGCTGCCCAGCTGCAGACATGCCTGACCAGTGGCCCCTCCCATGGCATTAAGAGTGCCAGCCGCCAAACTTTGGTGAGGCTTCTCCCTTTGGTTTCCAAGCACTCAGAGATGTATTTGGGGTAAAGGCAAAGAAACGAAAGGTTCAGTGATTTTGTGGAAAGCAATCACCTCTGAGACGTGTGGTTATGAATGTCCCTGATGTGTTAATGCATTCCCACAGGGAATCCAGGCATAATTATGATCTCTTCATCTGTCATAACACGTCTGTAATTGGCAAGAATTCTCCCTCACACAGCTCCTTCTCTTTAAGAAAAGAAAAGCCATTTTAAATGCTATTAAACGATGAGATACTTTCTGGTTAGTGAAAAGGCACCCAGGAAGATGGTGCTGGCACAAAGCTTATCAAAACAGCCTGGGGTGTGGTCAGGCACTCTCCTGAGCTACGGTGAGCCTTGCTCCCTGCTGGTTTGCTCTGTGTTCATTGATAATGGGGCAGCAGATTAAGTGCTGCTAATTTAATAAATGCTGAGGATGAAGCTGAGCTATCAGTGGGGACAAGAAAGGACCGCAGTGACCAGGCTTTGGGAGGGGCTGCTGAGAATATCGAATTGCCTGAAGTGATACTCGGGGAACGCTATCGATCCTCAGCAAGGCACAGTTATTTTTAGTCACCTGAGTCGTGGACACCCAATCATTACCCATATTCATCAGAGATGTATAATGAACAGAGGTATTGATTAGGAGGGGTGCTGAAGAGATTTCCCAACAGTGCTAGTTCACATTGATAGGTCTCCAATGGGAATAA
The DNA here is from genome assembly GCF_004785775.1 of Grammomys surdaster. Lineage (NCBI taxonomy): Eukaryota > Metazoa > Chordata > Mammalia > Rodentia > Muridae > Grammomys > Grammomys surdaster. The sequence goes on along the minus strand of NW_021620772.1, from coordinate 4,258,585 downwards.
AGGCTACACGGCCCAGAAACATAACTTATGGTGTTCTAGGACCTTCCATTGATTTTATGTGTGGGGGAGGGCAGAGGCGGGGGGTCAGCCTTGCCCACAGTGCTACTTACTGCCTTGACCTTCGTCTGAAGGCTTCCTTGGGAAGAGAGGAGGTAAAAAGCACAGCTCCACAAGTATGCGAGCCTGCCCTAAGTTCTCCAGGGCTGCCCAGGCTCACTTTTCCACCTTACTTTTTCTCATTGGCAAAAACATGCTCAAAGCTGGGCCAGGCAGAGCTCAAAGCCATCAGGCATATGAAGCTTTCCCGCCCCCAAAGACCAGCATATGGCCCACGGAAATGATCAGGTTAGGCTAATTGCACCACGTTGGCATGGTAGGAACATACTGATCCTGGCTTTAGCATGCTGACCCCAAACCTGGCAATGCAACATCCTCAACTCAGTGCAACTTCTCAAGCATTTTGCTGAGCTGCTGTTTGCAAATGCCATTTGGTTGGAGGTCTGGCATGTGCTCTGAACTCCCACTGCTCTGTCTCAGCCTACAGGGGGGTACACAGTACATGGAACTAGTGGTGACCTAACACAACCTCAGAAGCTATGTGCTGCCTAAGTGGCATGCTCCTTAAGATGCAAATAGAAATCATTCAACCCCGGGGAGACAAAAGAATATGTGTTTATGACGAGGACAGCTATAAAAACAAACAAACAAACAAACAAACAAAGACAAATCTCAAAGGCATGGTCAGAAACCAGAAATTCAGTCATCCGCTGGTCATCCCCACAGACAGATGAGTGGCATAGCACCTCTATGCTACCTCAGCAGCCACCCAGGCAAGGGGCACACTTTTCTTTCCCCAGTCTCCCCTCGCTGGGGCCAGGTTTGGTGGGGTATTTTTTTGTCACAGTGTTCTCACCCACCTGTCCTGGTCTCTTACCTTGGCCAGCAGCCATCCATCTGCGGGACTGTCATATGTGCGTGCCCACGGCCATTCTTCGGCTCTCCCTTGCATGATGCTCACTTCAATTCTTGTTTGCTTCATTGACACCATCTTTCTTTCTTTCATATAAAATATTCAATAAATTTTGATTCTTCTCCAGGGTTATCCTGCACTCTGATTTTTTTCCAAATGCAAGACAAAACAAAAAGAAAGAAAGAAAAGCCATTATATATGTCTTTGATAATTTAAAATCCAGAGTTCTCTCTGTTGTGTCACAACTTCATGTTTTTAGAAGGCTTCAAAAAAAATGATTATAAGCATTTGAATGTAGTGGTTCTCAGGTTTGGGGACATGTGCTGTCTTTAAATCATTAGGCCACTTCCAGGTTTTAAGAGAGATTCATTTTGCAAATGTAAGTGCCATTAACAACCCAAAGCACTCTCAGAATCTCCTATGTTTGTTCTTTCCAGTGCTCTCTGTTTCAATTTTCTTTATTTTCTCCTTAAGTGGAGAATTTTCTTCCAAACTTTCACAAAGTCCTCTGCAGGCTGAAAACAAGACACTTCTTGATTGTTTTCAGATGGCGTGTCAATCGCTCTTCAGCGGAGAGTGGCCCTGCGAGTTATTATGCTTTCTGTCCCTTCAAGAACCACAAACCTGTGCTTGAGAACAGGCTTCTTCCCTGTGCCCTCAGCCTCCCTTCCAGAGCAGGAAAGGGAGGCTTGCTTTAGGCTCACACGCTTACTCATCTTTTTAAGAACACAAAGCCCTTCAGATTTCTCATCTATCTCTGTGAGCTGAGTGTGGACACACCGTGCATGTGAAATCCAGGAACCATGTCTTTCTCACATGGGAATTGTGTTCTAAATGCCTTGAAGATGTAATATGTCCTTTACACGGCCTTGAATGTGCAGTGAGTGTTCCATCTTTCTTATTAGAGTCAGTGGGTGAGTGGATTCTGGGAGTAGTTAGAGCTCTCTGGCAAGGTACAGTCAAGAGAAGCTTGATGACTTGAAGTGAGATAAAGCTGAGTGTAGGTCCACACCTGTAAACCCAGCATGGAGGCCATGGTAGGAGAATTACCAACATGGTAAGGGCAAGCCTAGGCTATAGGGTAAAGTAATGAATGATGAATGAACAAATGAACGAAGAACAGCTGGCTTCCAGCAGAGTGGCTGACCCATCTCCCCAACTGAATATATCTAGGCAGCAGCTGTATGAAGCATCCAATTAAGAGCTGGGCAAAAATGACATGTGAAAGAAGACCAGAAGCCAATGCACCATGAGATGGCAGCAGTTGAAGATTCTTTCCCTATGTTTGGTTCTGCTTTCTCAACAGAAGTATAAATCCAACAGAGGAACATCAGGACAGGACCAGATAGACCTTCAGATGAAGCCCAGTGGCCATGGACTGAAGACAAACACAGCAAATACTCAGGGAGAAATTTACTATTATTCTTCTTTTTCCCCTTAAGCCCAACAACAATGGAAGCCCACAGGGGCCAACACCTTATGAAAAGGGAAGCTAGGGATTCTGACAAGAATGTGTGGACATTACAGACTACTGCCATTGTTCTTGGATTTTCTCCAGAACTTGATAATGAAACTCTGTTGTTGAAGCTACCACATTCCTGAGCTACAGAACATGCAGAAATCAAGCTAGACCTGACCTGAATGCTTCATCCTTGATGGGTGGATTTTTATAATTCTGGAAGGTGCTATGCACACTACCAAAAGAGAAACATAGTCATCCATCTTACCCAGGCATGAACCCTGCAAGCTAAATGCTGACTGGTATGGCAATATAGGGTCACTGATGTGATAATGACATAAATACTACAAGAGTAACCAACCACTTTCTGGTGATATTTAAGACCCACATTGCAAGATGGAACCTATACCTGGCATCATTACCAAGACCAAGAACCTATGGCTAGACAGGCAATAGGCCCTAGGAGTGAACCTGCTACCATTATTCATTTTACCGTAATCTTGACTCTTAATCTAGCTCTTTGGTTTAGGGTACTCATCTTTCTACTATAAAAAACTAAAAGGGCAAAGAATTAACTAGGGACAATTATGTCCCCAGTGAACATAAGAACTACCAAATATTCAAACTGATCACACAGAGGGAAGGAAAGGAGCTAGTTGTGAGTCTCACCCATATATACAGCCCTGCACAAGGTACAGCTCCTATTTTCTTCCCCCAAACCCACATACCCATGAGATGGAAATGAGTGCCCCTCTCTAGAGCTGAGAAAACAGGGCCCCCAAAGTAACAGAACTTGAATGTAAAACCATGTCTGTTCATCTAAAGTCTTATTCTTGCCAATGTCCCCTTCCCCTCTTCCTTCTGGTCACAAATGTTCTATTTTCTCAACAAATGAATTTCTGTTCATTCCTTAGATGTGTCTGGGGGTGAAATAATGATATCTCCAACACAGATGACTGCCTATCCCCCATGAATATATCATAGCAAATGACTGTCAAAGTAGCCCCTTCAGAGTCCAGCCTGGATAAAAAGAAATGTCACTAGGTATTGCCATGTAAGGAAGGAAAACTAGAGTTTGGCTAGAGGTGTTGAAAGACTAGAAAAGAGGAGAACTGGTAAGCATAAGCAGTAGCTATACTAGCCAGACCTTGGGAATAAAAGGATACCAGATCCTGAGAACTTCAGGAGAGCTAAGAGGAGGCCCCATGGAACTCAGCACATCACATGCCAGCAGCAGGTACCTGGCCTGGCCCTGCTGCCTGTACATGGACAAAGCACTTTATAGAGCTGATGTTTATGCCAGAGTAGGTGGCATTGCCTGGCGACAGCTCTCATATGTAGCTGCCAAGAGGTGCGTGAGAGACCTCTGATCTCTGAGGAAGTGCACAGCTTTGCCACAGGTATCCCTGAGATGGTCCCACCTATGGAAATGGGGAAAGCAGGGGAAAAGCTTGGTAAAACTAAGGAGTTGGCGATTATCTTTTCTAAAGTAAAGAAAATGGCTCTGAGACATGACATAACCATCTCCCCCTCACCCAGCTTCTTAATGACACCCCTCAGTCTGCTCCTTGCCAATGTATGGAAGAAAGCAAAAGGACAGGGTTCCTGACCCTCTGTATCCCTCAGAAATTATCCAGACTGATGACGTTCAAAAGCATATATGTTTATTGCTTCCTTTACAACAGTTTTTCCCAAACAAAATCCTTAGGTCCAGCCCAAGGCATGAAGGAAATAGAAGCAGAGATCCCTGGACAGTCAGTGTCCACTTTGAGCCTTTTCTTCCTTGGTAGATGGAGAAGGCTGCTCTGCTGCCCTGAAAACAAGAACACGCTTTGAGTGTGTTAACTGACGACCTCAGTGACATCCGTTCTCCTAATTTTTAGATGAGGAAGCTGAGGTACAGAAAGGTCACTGGATTCACCTGAGGTCATTCCACCAATCGATGACAGAATTGTGATTAAAATGCAAATCTCCTGACTTCTGATCTAGAAACATTCCCATTAGAGGTGAACAACCACTTAATTTTCTGTCTAAGTCAGGACACATTTTAGAGTGGAAAAAAAAAGGCATAAAAATAATTATATTAACATGTCTCTGACAGTGGTTACCTGGGACTCTCCTGAGCAAACTAGAGCATGTGGTGTGCCTAATGAAACCTCACTGCCTGTCATCTTTACTCTTCGGGGCTTACATTACCTAGATCTTAACCTATTAACAAAGTTGTCTGTGTATGTGCGTGTGTGTGTGTGTGTGTTTGTGTCTATGTGCACGTGTGTGCACTCATGTACACATGTGTGTATATGTATATGCATATGTGTGCTTGACTATGTGTGTGAGTGTTTGTCTGTGTTTGTGTGTATGTTTGTGTGTGTCTGTGTGTGTGTTTGTGCATGCATGTGTACTCATGGGCATATGTGTGTATATGTGTGTGCTTGAGTATGTGTGTGTGTGCGTGTTGGTGTGTATGTATATGTGCACATGTGTGCACTCGTATACTCATGTGTGTATATGTATATGCCTATGTGTGCTTGAGTGTGTGTGTCTCTGTGTTTGGATGTGCTCCATTGTTCTGCAATCTAATAAGTTCACAGAACCGAGACTCAAGCAGGCCCCTCCCACTCAGGTTGCTCACCCAATGTCCTTCAGTGAAAACTGTTTCTGAGTATCAAAGGCTAGACAACAATCTCTTGTGAGCAGAAACTGAGTCTAAGCAAGGCCTGGGTTAACTGTGACGCCCCCTGTGCCACCAGGTTCTGAGCTAGAAGCAGTGGATGACAACTGACAGTTGCACAGAAGAGAAGAAGAGCAACTTGTACTTATGAGATTACTAAACTCAAGTACTAGACAGGAGAGATTAAATCTCGAGTCAAAACTCCCACTCTAGAGCTAGTCTAGGAGAACTTGGCTCTGTCAAACTTGGCTTGAAGCATTGAAATACACAACTGAATGCCACCCTTAGGCCCTACATGACATTTGCTTGTTTACTGAGATGGCTTTCAATCCCAAGAGTCCAAGTGGGGAGGTCTTGGGTGACCTGTTTCTTGCCAGAGTTCTTTGTAGGTTCTTAACTGGGGAGTGGAGGGGTGTTAGTGGTCATTCTGCATACAGGAATTGCTTTCGTCCCCAATACCTACTATTGTCCCTAAGAAAAGATTGTGCTTTGATGCCTCTCTGATAGGAAAATTGGCCATGTTTCTTACTTTGACCAATGAAATATGCACAGAAACTTCAAGAGCCAACATGTACTGTGCAACAGCTTTCCTTCTACCTCAAGAACAGCAGTGTTCTGGACTGGACTGCTACTTGTCCTGGATCCTGCTAGTATGGAGGCTGCAGAGCCATTGTCCTATGATATGAAGCAGTGTCCAGAAATAAATTCTTGGTAGACACAAAGACTGAAGGTTGCTACCATTGATCACTCCCACTTTTGTTGAGATTCCAATGACAGGAATTCCCAACTGTGAGAAAGTGTTCAGGGACTTAGTGAGAAAGGGTGACATTAGATTAAAATCTTATTTTCATATATAAAATCCATCCAAACATATAATAAAGAGCCTACTGTCCTTCCTTAAGCTTTACCTCCTTGTAGCTTTCTCAGAGGCTGGGTCCTCACTGGATGTTTAAGGTCCAACATCTGCTTGAGCACAGGAACCCTAGGTATCAGCTAATTCTCTACAATTCCTATTCATTTTTTTACAATTTCTATTCTGTGTTTGTTAGAGAGATTATTTATATTGATCTTAGTTGTGTTTTTTTTTCCCCAAATCACCGAATGTTAAAAATTCATCAGAGAAATCTTCCACTGGGAGAGAATGGTTTTTGAAAACACTCAAGGCAGGTTTAGACAATAAAAAATTGTCAAAAAGTGTGTGTGTGTGTGTGTGTATGTGTGTGTGCTTGTGAATGCAACAAATCTGGTTTTAAATGGATTTACTTCTTTTCAAAAGTTACATTTTTTATTTTAATGTATTTAAAAAACAAGGAGTCTATTATTTTTGAGCTATATAATCAAAATAAAATAGCTGTAGCTGTTCAGTATACAGCTATTTTCCTCTCTTAAGGAAAAGGAGCTCAGTACAGTTGCCTGGCTTCCTCTAGAGTGACGGGGCTCCACATTTGTACTCACATCTGCTCAGGATGCCCAGTCCTTCAGACGTGGTTCACAGACTGAAAAGAATCCTCACATCAGAAAGCAGGTCAACCAACAAATTCCAAGGAGAATTCACCTCAAGGGTTTTTTAGAGGAGGTCAGGCAGAACTTGGTGGTGGTGCCAGGTGTTGGCTGACCCACAGCAAAGAGATAATTTGGGGAACCATCCTCTCATTACCTGAGGCCAAGAGAAGCAGTTCATACTCATCTCAAATGTCTTTGTCTTTTAAAATCATTTTCCTTCTATTTAGGAAGGATATTCCTGTGAAACACATTTCCTTCTGTCCTTTCTCAAATCCCATCAATCCAGTCTTGACAACAGGGCAGCCACTGGGCTACTATGTGGAAAGTCTTTCTCATTAAGGATGCAGCCATCGGGCTACTATGTGGAGAGTTTCCCAATGTACCCCAGGAGAATGTAGTTATCTATCTATGTACAAAATGCTATGGACTCACCAATGCCAACACACCTCTGAAGGATAGTATCATGATTTGAATATACTTGGCCCAGGGATTGCTACTATTTGGAGGTGTGGCCTTGTTGGACTAGGTGTGGCCTTGTTGGAATAGGTGTGTCAATGTGGGCATGGGATTTGAGACCTTCATCCTAGCTGCCTGGAAGTCAGTCTTCTACTAGCAGCCTTCAGATGAAAATGTGGAACTCTCAGCTCTCCCTGAACCATGCCTGCCTGGATGCTGCCAATGCTTCCAGGTGATAATGGACTGAACCTCTGAACCTGTAAGCCAGCCCCATATAAGAGTTGCCTTGGTCACGGTGTCTATTCACAGCAGTAAAACCCTAACTAAGACAGATAGTATCTGTTTTGTAAGTCACTTCAAAAGCCTTGTCTGAGAAGTGGAAACAAAGGCAGGATTCCTACAGTGGATGCAGAATCAAAGATGGGAGAATTATTCTGCTTGACTTGCTAATGGATGGGGTGGGAAGGAAATGTATTGAGCAACTGTTTGGAAGACAGTGAGCTAGTATGAAATTCCCAAGTAGGCAAGGACTTCCACCTCCAGCCAGTACTGAAACTCTAGGTGTTGCTGGAAGAAGGTTACCTTTGTATCTGTCCATGGAGAGGCTGTGTGTAAACATTACTGTGAGGAACACTGAGAACACTCCTTAACGCAGACATGAGCTATAAGAACCAACTCAGTGGAGGCAGCATCTGGAGGCTTAGATAGAAGAATGCTCCCCCAAAGACTCCCAAGAGAGACAAGGCTGGAGACTTAGGCAAATTCTGGCATATGTTGAAAACCACATCACTTTTTTGAAAGTCTCAAGAGCATGATAGCCCAGCTACTCTCTTGCTGACCATGTAAAGACATGGCCCCTCTTCAAGATCTTTAAATATGAGTGAATACTCTATTCACTAAACCATGCCTGTGTTCCCCCATCACTCTTCACAATTCTAATACCAGTGTCAAACAAAGCAAAGGTGTGATGAAGAAATACACATTTAGTGTGTGTCAACAGATGACTCTCAGAAGGAGTCTTCTCAACAAGAACACAACAGTTAATAAGTGCCAGGAAGAGGGACTGAAGCACACTGCTTGGTACTCTGATCATAATACAAAATGGGGACCAATCTTCATTATAAGGAAGGCAGTTAATAAGGTATGTTTTCTCCAGATTCTTTAAGGATCCATGCATCATTTTAAAACAATCTTGGGAGTTACCAAGATGGCTCAGAGGATTAACTCATTCGCCATATAAGCATGGTAACCTGATATCAAACCCCAGAACCCATGAAAAGGTTAAAACAGAGAACCCACTCCACAAAATTGTTCTTTGAACGCCACATCTGTGCCATGGCATATGAAAATCCACCCCCTCACACCACACGCGTAATGACAATGAATAATTTTAAACTCTGGTGTATTTGAATGTAATGACATAGAAGGATTTGTGACATCTATAACCAGGTTTACAGAACAAGGTGAAACACAATATCTGAAATTTTGATAGAAAACATCTCCAAAATATAATTACAAATTTGAATATGTATGTACATTTCCCTTGGGTGGGAAAAGGGCTGAGTAAAGAACTGGAGATAAAAACCTATTTTGTTAGAAAAATTTTAACCAGGAGAATATATTCATGTAGTACTTGCATAATTAAAATGCACAGAAAGTTTCAAGTAATATAAAAATTAAACAGAGCAGTACATTAGGAGTACAGGTCATTAGGTTTACACACACGTAATGCTGACTATATAAATTACGATAAAGAACCTTATTTAAATTACGTTCTGATTGTTCATATCAGAAAACACCAGTCCTTGGAAAACCAAGGATATGGTATGCACACAGGTCATGTGACTGCTACCCTCTTGAGACTTGGGGACTTGCCACAAGTACAGCTGTCACATTTACTCTCTCTCTTAGCAGGGTTGTTTGACAGAGGTCTCCTCTTTCACTCTCTTCTATGGGACAGCAAGGAGGGAGTAGCCTGTGTGGATGTCACAGCTGATCCACTTCGCAAGGAAGCCAATATTGGTCCTCCAGTTAGGTATGAAGATAATTCACACAGCACACAGGGCATGAATCTTGCTAGTTATTGTTCTCAATGCTCTATGTCAGACTTGGATGGACATCTTCTGCTTTCTTCTCTTGTCTGTAGCTCCTGGGCCCAGTTTCTTTTCTCCTCTGAAATTCTCTCTTCCTCACATCTTTCTTTCTCTCTGCTGATGCCTTCTGTGTGAAATGATGAATTTCAAACAAAGTCGTCTGTACACACTCCCACCCTTTCAACTTCCTCTTCTCGAGCTCTGGTCTTCTTCAATACTTAACCCTTCTTTTCTTTTCCCTCTCCTTCCTCACAACTTCCTCCATTGGCTTCCAGTGCTCACAACTTTAGTTCTTCACTTGTCACTCTGTCGATCTTGCCAAGGTCATCCATGTCCTCCTGTAAGTAAATGATCCCTTCTCCATTCACCTAGATCAATAGCCAAAGTCCCTGACTGAAACCCCCCTGGACACTTCTTTGGATTTCTCCTTCCTGAAACCAGTGTTTCTCATTGTTCTTTAGGGATCTCCTTGGTCTAATTCTCCATGTCATTTCACCCATAGAAATTTCAATCCAATCCACATGTTCAGTTCTTGCTTTTATCAAGCTGTTCCCACACTGACACCATTCCATCAGCTACTCTCTGTGGGCACCGGGCACACAGTGGCAACATAGCTCCCATTTATGAATGTTCTGGAATTTTAGGCTTGCTCAGTGTAATCCATACTAATTCTCTTTCTCCTTGTTCTGCTTCTCTGCCCTGAATTCTGTTAACTCCAAAGGATCAAAAGTATCTCCTCTTTCTCCTACCCATATCAGAAATAGTACTCATTTCTGTCCCTTCCCTTAGTTTCTTGTTCCATCTTGTTTCACGACTCTTTACACACACACACACACACACACACACACACACACACACACACACTGCTCTCTCAGGTTTCTCCCACTAGGATGACCAGCCCAGGGCACCGGGGTGCCTCCCAAGGAGTAAAATTTTCCTTCTTAGATAGCATCCAATGTACTTCACAGTTTTCTAAATTAACCTACAGAGGATTATCTGCTAACAAGATCTTCTTACTCCTAATTTATGAGTCTTAGAAAAAGAAAGACTTTCCCAAAGTCTGTTTAGAGAGACTAGGCATCCTCAAGAATCTCTAGAATGTAGAGATCAGAACATTCTAGAGCCTGAGCTTTTCCTGCCCCCATATCAATTTCCCTCACCCAACTCATCTCTAAAGATACACACTCCCTCTTTAACCATCTTTGAGTCTGATATCTTGGAGTCCCTCAACCTCTAAACCATCAAATCTCTGGAGATTGTGGGGGATGTGGAAGTCAACCTTGTGAAGGAAAACATGGGATGGAGAGCAAGGTACCACAGGCTCCTGTCACTCCTGATCTGCCTTACATGGCATTAGATCTAAGATGGCTCTTGGAACACTAGTGAGACAGCAACAGGGAACCAAGGCCAGGGCAATGGTCACTTCCCTGTCTTCACAGAAGTCCTAACACCTTTCCCCTGGCCCCCACCCCACCTCCCTACTTCTGAGTTACCTGGTCAGGCAAGGCTTTCATTGGGGCACGGTGACAGTGTGGCAAGATACAATTGGCTGACGATTTAGGGGCTTGGAATTAACTCAACCACTGTATATAAGCTTACATGCCACACAACAAAAGCTGCTCTGCAACCTGATGCTGGTCTCTGAAGCCTGATTCCTGGGATTCATCACATGACTCTGTCACATCTCACCCCTAAGCTTCAGTCCTGTTCCCACAGGAAATTTTATTTCTTAGTATAAGCCATGACCACTTGCAGAATCCCGACTTTGTGTAGGATACATACAAGAGTTCTCTTTAATCCACCTCTCATCCATAAGCTAACTGTTGATATTATCTCTGTTAATCTGAAGCTCAGAGAAGTGATGAAATAATGCACCCTATTCAAGGACAGTTAGACATTAAAGGAAGTAGATTAGTCTATATAATATCATAGTGTATTCTTTCTCTACTTGGTCAAGCTGGCTGCCCAGCTGTTTCTATGCTACCCAAGTTAGCCACAATTTCCTGTTAAAGTCTTAAAGACACCCTGTTTTGGTTCCCATCTTTCCTAACCCTCTATAGTATTTAGCACACAGGAGGGTCTCAGTAGATGCCTAGAGAAAGCACCTACTCTTCCTACAAGCTCCAGTGTCCTCTGCATGATGCTGTATCTTCATATACCTCAAATTGTGGTGTTTTCCTTCCACATCGCTGGGTTACCTGGGTGGGGAGCTTCATACTCATGTTGGGTTGTCTTGATTATATTACTTTCTCTGTACCCAGAGGAGACCGTTGTTGAAGAGTACAGGCATTGTCAGTCTCTTGTCACCAGAGTCAAAGTGCCTTCCTCTTTCATCAGGAGACACTGTCCATGGAACATTTTCCAATGTCCTTCGGCCTCCCATATGGCCTCATGATCCCTTCCTAACTGGCTTTTCAATAAAAGCTGAAGGAACAGACAGGACAAACCATGGAAGCCAAACAAAAATGATTAAATGCATGAAGGGGTGTCATCAGGGCATGGTGACCGCCCACAGAGCTCCCTGTATTTGATTTGACTATCTAGACTTCCCTCAACCCAGAAGCTAGTCTCCTATAAACCTATAAAAATCAAATCATCGTCATTACTTAAAATTTGGAAAATCCCTTCTGGGGCAATATTTTGCCACTCTTAGCCATTTCCACTTTGCATGCTGGGCCTCATCGAAAAATTTAGAGGAAAATAGCCTTTCACCAGAAGTGTCCTGCAGCTTTCTTTTCTTAGCTCTCATAACTGGGGATCCCGGTTATTTAAATCCCCCTAGGCATATCCCCTATGAGGCAAGAATAACCTTACTCCCCATCTCTCTGTGGATTTACTAACTAAAATCATGAGCTCAATGGTGTTGGCAGAGTTCAGACTACAAGGGTTTCTTTGTGTTTCCTAGCCAAATAGTACTAGCTCTTTTAATCAATGTAGCCTTATCCCTGATATCTTCCTTTATCATATCTGATCATTTTTAAATTCATTTTCTGTTTATTGATAACGTGCTTGGCATCATCCTGGTCTCCAGCAGTACTGAACTGCATGGCCAGCACCTGTGACTTCATGAGCATCTTGCTTGTAGCAGTGTTGGGTGACAGCTTCCTCTGAATAACCATATCTCAATGATCCTCTCTCCAATGCCTGTTGGCAGGGCCACCTCTCATTCCCTGCACTCTGCTTTTACCTAGATTTCTGATGTTTTTTATGCCAAGACTTGTAGCTTATGGCAGTATGTGATCTTGGAAGAAATAACTTGGGGGAATCACACTAAGTGCTTAAAGATGCAAGAAGGCTTCTCAAAATACCCCTTATGGAGTCTGAAAATCATTGACACTCAAGAAGTAATAAGGAGAAGAAATGTTCATCCTTAGTAAAGCATTCCTCACCATCAGTCAAAAAGCTATCAACAGATCAGTAGGCTTGTAGACCAAATGGCTGCACTGACCAGCTTTGCTGTCTTGATATAGCTTGTAGTCAGATTTTAGTCATTTACATGAATTAGTTTAAAGCAAATTCCCAGTACCTGTGAGCATCATGACTCTCATGTATCTTCCAGTGCTATCTTCCTGGTGCTGACTAGATGCTCAGCATGTTGTAGTAACTATTTCTCAACATTACCTTTCTCTGTAGCACTGAGAACCCCTGAAAGGCTGGCCACTGCTTCGCAAGCTTTTGTGTTTACATCCTCAGAGCCTGATGTAGACCAGGCTTTCAGTAAATGTTTGTTAAATAGTCAAAGGAGTAAAGAAAGGGACAGAGGGATATGACTAGAGAGATTTGGAGAAGTTCATTCTGGCACACAAGATCTCACAGAGCAGGAAGGGAGAGGCTGGCCAGGCTGGGCTCTCTGTGACCTGTAAGCTACGGGTTCAGAGAATCAGGATCCAGTTTCAGTACCTCTGCCCCATAATGCCACAGAGTGATGTCTGTGTGAGGCTAGCACCCTTCCCCCACTGCACCACATGACAGGGGGTCTTCTCTGATCAGCCTGCTTTGGAAAACTGCTTGCACCTGGCCTAGAAGAACACAATTAAAAGATGCCGTAAAAATTGACAGATCCCAGTGCGGAGAGCTGAAAATACATTACAATTCCGATCGAACTATAAATAAAGCCCCTAAATTAAATAAATCTCACACAATTATGGATTAAAACATGTTTAGTGTTAATGGCCTTGCACATGGACCCTGACTCCTGAAATTGTTGCTGAGGCTGCATGGCTGGGGGATTGCATCATAATTAACACCAGGCCAGCCTTCAAGGAGCTGGCCTGGAGTTCAACTGTGAGCTTCAGGAAGAGAGGAAGAGGCCCCACTTGGGGCCACTGGTTATTCCTGGGAAGACTCTAACTTGGAGATGGCAGTTACCTCCCATGGCCTGACTCTGGATACGGAGGCATCTGTCTCATTGGTACATTTCCTTCCACAAATGTCCACATGGGCCATGCAAATGGTACAACCCCAGAAAGAATCATGGAAGAAATATTTGGATGTCCTGTTATTTGCTCATTCCCAACTCATTGCTTTGAAGTCCATATTTGGATACAAATAAGCACAAATAATATTATATATTTAGATATATAGCGTTTCCCAGAGAAATTCTCAAAACAATTACTTGACCAAGGAAGTCAGTACCATTTCAAACCACAGGCAAGGGGGTTCTAAATTTGAGAATTCCTTACAAATGGAAAACAGGGAGTCTAGGAACTTTATTTAAAATTCTTACCTGTAATAGACTCCAGCATAAGAAATAGGCTTCAGGTCCTGAATTGGAGCATGACCCCCTCAGCATGGCCAAGCAGCTGAAGGCAGAACTCTAGAGCCTGGTGGATAGAGTTCCCTGCCAAGATCTACCACTTTCTAGGTACAGGCTTCTCTCTGTTTCCATGTGTACATCTCTATGGTGATGATGAGAATACCAACTGACCCTCTTTAGGTATGCATTCAACTAAATACACAAAGTATTTATAAAATCAGTCAATCAAATGTCTCTGCAAAACATATGGAGATGTTTTTCACCTGTATTTCCTGAATAACTTGGTAGGATAACAAAATAACTGCTTGTGTAGTACCCCTGTGGTATTTAAGGTAGTAACATGTAATCTAGAGATGCTTAAAGTATAGGGTGAGGATGAATGGACATAGGTTATTTGCAAACCCAACATTTTATATAGATTCAGTTTGAGGTACTTTTGGGGTCCTGTAACCAGTCCCCTTTGGTCTTTCTGTTGTCTTGTCCAACTCTAAGAGGTTCTAGAAGTCAGATCTCCAAGGACAGTCATGCTCTGGAAGGACTGATTAAGAAAGATGAGCCTCATGGAGGAGCGGCCTTCAACAGCTAGAAGACACTGTCAGGGTCCCTCAGATACCCTGGGGTAAGGGATGTTCTTAGCCAGAAATGACTGACTCCTTCACTTATCCTCGTTCTCAGAGTCCTGAGCTGGACTCTTTGAACCAGATTGGTCTCAGCAGATATTTTGGAATGCTCATCTTAACTGGCCACTTTTTTGCTTTAAAAAAATGTCAGTGGGTCTTCCATAGGATAAAGTATAAAGCTCCTGACTGGTGTTGGAGACTTGAGTTGGATGCTGCATCCGAACAAAGCCTGCCCTGACCTAGCTTGCAGAAATTTGGAACCTTTCCCAGTGTTTCCTCAGGCTCCTGCTCAGCACACACCACCCACACTGGATCTACTGGACTTGTCCATTTACAGGCTAGTATTTTTCACAAAGCAACAAGCTCCACAGGGTCAGTGGGCTGGGGTTTTATTTCTTTCTTCTCTAAATCTCTGTACATCACAATCCCTTACTTGGAGTAGCACTCAGGAAACACTTGCCAAATGAATGAAGAAACTGTCCATTCTTGTGTCCCTGATGTTTTGTGATTGTGGCTTTCAGGTAGCACCACAAATGCTTTGCAGGAAGTTCGGGGAGAGATAAGTATGCATCTTCTTCACTCAATCAATACACAGAACCACAGGATACATAAGGAGGATGTTTCTGTACAATGGGCAGGCTTCCTGACCTGTCCTTCATTCTGCAGACCTCCTCCAATGTCCTCCTCAGAATGGGATCATAGAATGTTGTTTGAGAGAGTGGGATATACAGAAGGACCTTTTGTAATGAACTGCATTAGAGTGTGGAAACAGTGGTTTATAATGTGATAGCTATTATTTATTCCCAAAGGAAGAGTGTAGAAAGTCCCTCCCCAATACCTGCAGGAAGGCAAGGCATGATTTGCCTTCAGCTTAGGTGCCTAAGTACAGCCACATGCTTGTTTGTGGCTAATTTCCATGCAATCCTGGCCTCTGTTGATTTCCAAATAGTTTGACTAGCAACGCTGTGCAAAAATAAGACTTGTTTTAACCAATGTATTTTAAGTAGAATCTGCCCACCATCTCCATCATAGAAATAGGATATGGTGGTACCCTGGTGTGGCAAAAGATGCTTCCTTAGGTTAAGAAGTCCTCTGGCAGGATGCTTGATGAAAGCAAGTCAGTGGCGAAGTTTATGAAGACTGATGCTCGTTAGCAAACTCTGAGTGTTGAAACAGGAAGGGAACGCACAGATTACCAGAGCAAACTCCAGGCGACAAGAATCAACATGGGTCCTTGGATAATTTCAAAGATGTTTATTAATGAGAGAAAGGAGGAACAGGGGTCAGTTTAGGTCGAACATCAGAACACACAATAGCTTCATTCATTTGCTTATATATTCAATCATTACTTATGAAGTACCTGCAGTAGATACCATGGAAGGCTCTGTCCTAGCTGCTGGGAGCACAATAGCAACTTATGGTCTGTTTATGACTTTACCCTAAACTCCCTACTTGTAAACAAGCTTTGCAGGTCAAAGGTTAGATCTGCCTCCCCAACTCTTAATAGAGACCTGGTATTTTTCCTGAAGATGACATGTGTCAAGCCCTGGGTGATGAAGCAAGTATGTCTAAATCAAGGCTGTTGTTGCTGTTGTTATTGTTTTTCTGAAAAGGCCAGTTAGTAAATGTGTTTTATGTTCTTGCAGCCTTTGTCACAAGTTTTTAACCTCTTGGTAGAGTGCAAAAAAGACTGACAGATACTACATTGAAAACAGTCTTTATCAAGAAGCTGGTGGGCTTCATTCTTCCCCAAATGTCATAGTTGGCTGACATTTGATTTGATTTTAAATGAAAAACGATGTCTCAGATCTTTTTTATACTTTTAAATGTTGTTAAAGATACCAAAGAGCTTTTGTTTATAAGGGTTATATTTATTGATGTTTACAAAGATAAATTACATACGAAAATCTAAAATATATTTATATTACTTAAAATTAACAATAAAAAATCCATTACATGGTAGCATAAATAATACATATTTTCTGGAAAACATCTATGTTTTCAAAGAAAGGAGAGAGATACACCATTTGACATTTTTGCAAATCTCCTTAACGTCTAGCTTAACAGAAGATAACTAGATTTGCATGCTTTTGGGTTCAGACTGGTGCAATGTGCTCTTTTGGTTGGAGAGTTAATATCAAGGAGAATAGCTAGAAAAGGCAAGGAATCATAGAACCTCTAAAATCCTTGAAGACACTCAGGGTACTCTGTGTTTTATGGGTCCTTGGGAAACTCCACCTTTACAGACAACTAATTTCCCAGCTTCTCTTGCAACGTTGGTGACCAAGCAACTTAACTTGCCCTCACCAATAAACTCAGAAAAACTGGTTGACTTAATGAGCTTCATTCCTGAAATTAGAACGACAATAATAATGACTAATTTATTTGTAAATATTAAGTTGTACATATAAAGCACTTGTTTTAGTAAGTGAATGACATTCTTAAGCTGTGATGACGAGAGCTGGTTAGAACTTACAGATGTAGCATTGGGTAATGCTTGCCTTCTTAGTAAAGAAGCTGATTTCCCTTTTACTAAGTATGGACACATCCCTGCCCAGTTCCTTCTGACCTAACACTGCAGATAAAAGATAATGTCAGAGAGGGACTACAGCAAAGAACAAGAGGAGGATAAAGCTGGATGTTTGGCATCATCATCCCTGAAATCAGCAGTTCTCAATCTGTGGGTTGTGACTCTTAAAAGATCACTGGAACACAGATATTTACTTTATGATTCGTAACAGTTATGACATTATACATACAGTTATAAGGTAGCAACAGAAATAATCTCCTGGCTCGGGATCATCATCACATGAGGAACCATATTAAAAGGTCTCAGTATTAGGAAGGTTAAGAACCAGTGGATTAAGGTGAACTCTGGCTAAATGTTACCAAAGGCTAAGATACTTGTCCTAGAACTGAATGACACTGAATCCTGCCAATGACCTGAAGGAGCTAAGAAGCAGATTTCCACCCAGAGTTTCAGGTAATGAAGTCCTGCTAATATCTTGATATCTTTTAATAGAACTTGTGGGACATCTGACCTGAAAAAGGTTGAAGTGATACGTTTATGTTGTTTTAGCTCGGAGTCTGTGGCAATATGTCAGAGTAGCAACAGGAAACTAATGTATTGTCTCATTTAGTTTTTGGGTTTACATTGATGGGCTCACCTTCCCCTACCCTGATCTACCTAAGTGAACACCTTTTATATAGAGTACAGCACAGACTAACCTGGCCTATGCCAGGGTCTTGCAAGAACACATGGCAGTCTCCAACAGTGCCTGACAAACACCTCATTGTAATACATTTTTTCAGCAGCTAGTACCAAAATGATGTCATTAAGAACATCACAATTCTTAATTGAAAAAAATACAAATAGCACACTCCTGCTTCCCATTGTTTTTCCATCAGTAAAGTAATAGGTTTCTGGAAGAGTTACATGCGGTTTCCTTTGCCGTGAAGGTAGAGGAGATGTTAAGGCCCTTGGAAGATGGTGGAACTGGGCTCCCTCTTGGTGTCTACCTTGTTCCTTCTGTTGATTTGAGGAAAAGTCCCAGTGATAAGCAGAGGCAGTGCTGAGTGGGTAGAATAATGGGATCACTCAGGACATAGAAACAGAAGCACCCAATGATTTCATGGAGATTCACCTGCATGTGTAGTTCCTCCCCAGGCAGGAAACCAAGAAGACATCACTCCACTTCTGGCCTCCTCCTCTATCGACACTGCAATCAGACTCACAAATAACCTGTGTTTTCCTTGCTCACAACAATGAGTGTTGGGTGTGGACGTTTAACACCCAAAATAAGCCCCAGATACATTGGTTTAAGCTTGGGAAAACCAAAGCAGGCAAATGTGTCCACAGGAGGTGGCCTTTGTTTCTCAACATTTGTCCTGGTTTCACTTGCAGGCACCTGCTTCCTAAGGCAAGTGACCTTGCACAGCTCCTATAGATGGTGAGAGCTCATTCCCAGTCTCTCAGCTTCTGTGGTGAGAAGTGGCTGCTCTTGAACACAAGACACTATTTCTTAGCCATTAACGGCATACAATGGGGAAGACTCATGTGAAATTTTGCGTATCTTCTCCTATGTATACTGTAAAAGACAAACATACATCTAGTACTCTCTACACAAATAGAAAGATTGACTCTCTTCTCTTACACCTTAGTTGGCCAGGCCAGGTCCTCGATATTCCATCACTGACTACCATTTCATTGAAATCTTTGCTCATACAGTAGGGAAAACAATAAAGACTCTCTGTGTTTTTCGTGTTGCTTTTAGAAATTGATAATAAATAGGGTGCTAAAAAAAAAACATTGTGCTAGCCACCTGAGTACCTTCTTTGGCTAGTTTTAAATTGAGTTCTTATAGTTTCTCTTAACATTTTCTATAAATACTTCAATGATCAAGAGTAGTAACTATTTTCTGGTAGAGTTGTGAAAAAAATCCCAAATTTTACTGATAATGGTTTGGTGTACAAAACCCAGCTTTCCGTTTTTCAGGTTAAATAAAGATATATTTTGTTTGCTATTTCTTTCGTTGCCTTGTGTTTGGACATTCTTTTCTCTCCAGAGAATACTAATAATGTATTTCCTTTTTAGTGTTTATATAATATTTTATGCCTAACTTGAATCCAACTAAAATTTATTATAGTTAATGATAAATGAATTTGAAAAACTCCCCCCAAAGCCCTTTTTCCGTTATGAAGTTATTTATTTTTCAACAGGGAATTATCATTTTTTTTTGTCCAGATCACAAAAGGATTACCCGCTTAATATGGCATTCAGATAATTGCTTAACTGTATAGAGTAGAACTGTAAGGTTGTCTCTGGTCACCTCTCCTCCGCATGTTCAAGGATGCTCACCATTAGCGGCTTGGGATGTATCCATCTCATTTGTGCTCCACTTCTAAACCTGAAACAATGAAAATGGCTTGTTGCCATGAGACGCTTTACTAAACTGCTCTCCTCTTTTTGCTTCACCACGGAGAAAACTTTCCCTACCGTGCTAAACCACAGAGATTCAACATATGTAAAATAAAGCCCTGGTTTGGCATCCCAGAGAATACTCACTCTATAACCTGTTGAACCACACTCTATTTACAAAACTAGACACACCTAATTTTCTTAATAGTGACAATCATCAACGGACAGCCTTACATGTAAATCCTAACTTTGAGCAGTTATAGTCTTAGAGTTGATTCTTAGGCAAATTGATGTGTCCAGAGTACACACGCTACACTTTACACATGTATTTGAAAACTGTTTTCTGTAAAGGAAGAGACGTTTTGTCTCCTTTCCAGCCATTTTGTTTCCTCAAAATATTACTGACAACAGATGCCCAATTAGAAAAAATATGGTTTAATTTTAATATCTTTGCTCATTTATGGGATGAATACATGATATGTTTGTTTCCTTTGTTGTCTCTATATTAAAATTGTGTGTGTGTGTGTGTGTGTGTGTGTGTGCATATCTGTGTTAATTCTAAACATTCTAAGATGGATACTTTGATGTCATTTTACATTTATAGTCTAGACTGCTAAGCGTAGGGAGTATTTTATCCCATTTATTTCTAGTCAGTTATCCTTTTTCACTCTGTCGCATGACTTCCTGATCCAATTTTCTACAAGTTTAAACAGTAATCATGTAGAACAATTTTTTTTTTTTACTGTACTCATACAGGAAAATTTCGATTATTTAGAATAAGTGTTGCTTTTAGATGTAAAACTCCTGTGATGCCATTTTCCCTTCTAGGCTGACTCGCAAACTGAACACATCTCTTATGTAGTCTATTTTAAATTTTAGTAGAAGTTTTAGAAAATCTTTCCACATATGAACTTCTGACTCTACACATTTAAAACCTGATTTCTCATCTACCATTTCCAGAACAGACCACTCTTAGATATGACCTCTGACCCCATTTGCCTCAGGACACCAGCTTGTGGACACAAGAGACACAAGGGGACTGAGAACCACCCACATACGTTGTATAAACCAGCCGGAACTAAATATATCTCTGCCATAACCTAACCTGCATGGCTTTGCAATTGCTCTGACTCGGGCAATGTTGAATAACAAAGTGGCAGATACACGAACAGAAAAGCTAGGATCAGGTGGGCTGTGAACTCTTATGGAGATGCACCAGCAGCCCAGAAATTCACTATACTTATTATATAGAGCTAATTAAGGTGGCGGGGGAGCTAATATTGGTAGGGGTCTCTATAGAGAGCAGCCTCATGCTGTAGTTCCCGAGAAGACAAAGCTATGGTGGACAGTTTCTGCTTACAGTGTCAACATTCACACTTGGACCAGGGCAAGGTGCTGACATCCCTACAGATCTAAGGCACTAGGGTCTCTGCTTACGTTCATGGCATGAACACTCATTCATACTGGGGTACACTTGCTCCCCACTTATCTCCAAAGTCAACTTCTCCTTTGCCCAAACCCTCAGTGCTGTGATTCCCACCTTCCCACCTTTCAGTCCAGGAAGGGTGAAGGAAGGTGAATTAGGATAGACAAAAAGCGGCTCAGCTGACAATAGTCAATGTTTTTTTTTTTCTTACAAGATAGACCAGCGTGTGCCAACTGCATTCTGCACAAGATAGATCAGCATGTGACAACTGCATTCTGCTCGAAGATACAGTATCAAAAGCCACCCTTTGTACACTGGGAAACTTGGAGGTGTGAATTATCCAATTTGTTGGCATGTGGTAAATCATTCTGAGTCAATCTGAGGACTCTCTGTCACAATGGAGTAGTACCCAGGAAAGGAACAATTTGTGCATCTAATAGCAGGGTACTGTGGGGAAAATTTAAGAAGGCCGCCACAGAGGCGCAAGCCCCAAAGGGGCTTCCGCCGCTGTGGCGGGTCCCACATTAGGGAAGAAGATCCTATGGTTCTAGCGGCCTGAGGGCCTTGGCGGCGGCAGGCCCCAGTAACACGAGGAAGTCTTTGGTTCCAAAAAGGTTTATTGTCATGGCGGATAATAGATGGATCTAGGCGTACCCCCCAAAATTCAGGGCAGTCCCGAGTTATATAGGGAGGGAGAAAGGGGGAGGATTGAGGGAGGATCTGGGGGAGGCATGTTTAATTTGCTCTGCCCTCTGGCCTTCATTAGTATGTAAATCCATAGGCCTATAGCCTGGCCTATGTGACTCTATGGAGATGTGACTGCTTTTCAGGATCTTGGATTATGGGGGGACCGAACTCCTGCCGGTTCTCGCGCGCAGAATTTTACGCAGCAGAGTCTGCAGAGTCTCGGGGTTCTAGGCACCTGCTCAACCATGACCCAGGATACCCTTACGCAGTCCCACAGGGTACAATTCTAGTTATGAAGGCTTTGTGGGTGTAAGTAAGGGTCTGGTTTGGAGGTTCTGTAACTTTTCAGTGTTCTGAAGTTCTGCCTGGGAATTTGTGTGTATTCTAACCTATGGGCCACTGTGGGGAAGAGTACCCAGGTTCTGTGTACTGGTTGAATAAGAAGTATATGGGAGTCCTCAACCAGTGGGGTTATCAGATCTCTTGCCTTTCACCACATTGCTCTATGTACTGTTTCTGCTGATTCTGTGGGAAGCTAGGGAGTAATATGGAGGGATTAAAGATCAGATAGATGTACACACACACACACACACACACACACACACACACACACCCTGCCTTCTCCTGTCCCTCCCCTTCACTGGAGGCTTCCTGTGCGGAGAGGCTGGTATCAGAACCAGAGTGTATGCTTCTGTTATAGGCAGGTGGCCACTCCTGGTTCTATTTTCTGGTCTCATAACTTAACTTCCAAAGGGAGAAACAAAACAAAAACCCCTACAATCCTCCCCCGAGTCTGGTTTGTTCTTCCCTAAAATGGGGGTAAATAGATTTGTTTGGGGAGAGAGGAAACAAAGCTACAAACAAACACCACCACCACTTCCACCACCACCTCCACCACCTCCACCACCACCACCTCCACCACCTCTACCACCACCACCACCTCGACTTCCACCACCACCACCACCACCTCCACCACCTCCACCACCATCTCCACCACCACCACCACCTCCACCACCACCTCTACCACCACTACCACCACCACCACCACCTCCACCACCACCTCTACCACCACCACCTCCACCACCTCCACCACCACCTTCACCACCACCTCTACCACTACCACCACCTCCACCACCATCATCACCACCACCTCCACCACCACCTCCACCACCACCTCTACCACCACCACCTCCACCACCTCCACCACCACCATCACTACCACCACCACTACCACCACCAACAATAATAATAACAAGAAGCCTTCTCTGGGAATCCCTGGCTGGGGTGCCTGAGCTGGGTCTGCTCTCTGTGCGCTGGCTTCCTTAGCTTCCCTCCAGCTGCCTGGCCTGTAACTCACCCTGCTCAGAGGCTCTGCTGTCCAGACACTCACTGCTCTTGGTGTTGTGATCACACCACTTCCTGTGCTCTCTCCCTGGGAGCTTTTAAG
Organism: Grammomys surdaster; assembly: GCF_004785775.1. Classification (NCBI taxonomy): domain Eukaryota; kingdom Metazoa; phylum Chordata; class Mammalia; order Rodentia; family Muridae; genus Grammomys; species Grammomys surdaster. The sequence continues at coordinate 4,235,579 of NW_021620772.1, read as the reverse complement.
TTTCCTGAAAACATTACTGGGTAAATCTTCATTTCCCCCAAAAGAAGCCCCAAGACCTTCTTAAGGGCAGCACCTTATTCCCTCAGCTGAAACTATTACAGAGCTGGTAATCACCAGGTCTTCTAAACACAACATAAGGCAAATGTACAGCAAAATCAGCATAAACATTGGTGGGAAAGAGAAAACAGCATGCTACGGTTTATTTTATCAGATAAGCCATCAAGAGTTGTACCAGATTTGTGAGAAGAGGCCTTGGTTCAGTTTTGTGAAAGAGACCTGTACAAATACCCAAAATGATCAATACACTTGACAGTTTCATTTTCTTATGAAGCTGAGACACTATGGAATTGCTGGGATGTCTCCCACCATGGTTCTAGTCAAATGAGACTGTGCATGAGGCATCGGGTACCTTGGTTGGGAATCTCACAGATGCCTATTGTGATGGTGTCTCCATCTTGTAATGGTTCTTGCATGATTTGGTGGCTTTCTTTTAGGTCCTCCCCTACCACCACCATCCAGTCATGCACATTCACTTAGGCTCTGGCTCCAAACCACTATTCCAGGCTCTGCTTGTCCCCTACCCCCCTGCCCCATGCATTCTACTTTAGTTCAATAAAATAGTTGGAGTGTGAAACCTCCCCCACAGGCTAATGTGTCTGAGCACTTGGTCCCCAGTGTTTGGTGTTTGGAGAAGTTAAGGAAGTATGAAGGTTGGACTGTGAAGGAAAAAATGTTTTTTTTCCTTTCTTCTGGTGTGTGTGTGTGTGTGTGTGTGTGTGTGTGTGTGTGTGTGTGATGTGTGCTTGCACTTACAAATCTAGCCTAAGCTCTCTACTTTCAGACTCACCAAGATGGAGCAATCTGTGCCACCAGTTTTTATTGCCATAGACGAAAAACATTATTCCCTGTCCTTCCCATGCCAGGAAGGACTGTAACCCCCTCAACATGTGAGCAAAAGTGTCTCCTCCCTTAAGTTGCTTCTCAGGTTTTTGGTCACACTGAGGAGACAAGTAATTAATATTCTCAGACCCAGCCTTCACCCTTAAACTCTTTCTGCTCAGACATGGCTGTCACAACTGTTTCTTTCCTCAAGGTTTATAGTCAGTTCCATCTGCCTCCAGATAAAGCTAATTGCTCTCTTCCATGAGCCTGAAACTTCTTCTTCTTCAAATGACCTCTTTGTCCACCGCGCTTCTGCCTTCCCTGTTGAATCCACCCCGTCCACCCCTCCAACCCCCACCCGGTGGACTTTCCTGCATGATACTGGGTCTCTCCTCAGGATTTTCTACTCTGTCCTTAAACAAACACATCCAAGCAAGTGAGGCTAAACACCATCACCATTATCAGCAGGATGACTTTAAGCATCTCCTTGGCCTCGAACACTCCATGGCCCTACACTTCACTATACCAGTGGCTCCTTGATCTTGACTGAGCCACTCAGGGGCTTCCCTAGTTCAACTCACCCCTGAGTCAACTTACCTTGTCCAGTCAGTCTGTATCTGAGGAAAACTGGCTCACCTTTATCCAGCTGCTCATGCCTAAAGCACTGGCCAAGAGGACCCTCAAACCCCTCACTGTTCTGTCTCTTCCTCCAAACACACCCCACTGTCTCTGCTGCTGAACTTCTTAGTTCCAACTTGTTTGTATTTCTCCTTTTCCAGGTCTTCCTCCAGAAAGAAGCTGAAGGGTCCTGATGAGAAGAACATACGTCTGCTAAACCCAAGCCCTCTAAAGACACTCCTCAGCTCCAGGTCCCCCAGATCCTGCCCCTCTTTAATGTCCTCTCTGCTCAGTCTTTCTGTCTCCCTGACCCACTTACCACTGCTTCCTAGAATATACTCAAGATGTGTCTTCTTAAAAATCTCTCCTTGCTTTCCTATTTTGCCTTAAGCTTGGTGACACCCCCACCCCCAAAGATTTGAAGCAGTGGCTTTCCTTCATCGCCTTGCCTTCCTCCACCTTAGCAATCAGAGAATCTCCCGGGACTGTATGCCCACTCACATTCTCCCTCTTCTAGAACAGCATGCACATTTGCAAAGCTGGCTATGACCTTGTAGTTATTTGCAGTGCTGAGAATGTAGTAGGTCCTCACTGCATATATGCCTAACTGAAGAAGGGGCCCATTTCCCCATGACTGACAGAGAGCTGCTTGATGTCTTCCTGCATTTGCTTCCTCCTTCTCTTTGGGGACCAAGGCCATTGCTTTCTCTAATTGCCCACAATATTCACTCAGTGCTTGATGTGCACTTGTGGGTACAGGGTGGAGAGGACTGTCTGAGCTCATAAGAACTAAGATTAATGGCATGAGTACTCACTGGTGGCTATATGGATCCTGCTGAAGGCTCCATAATGTTGTAGTAGAGTATTGCTCTAAGAGGAAGATAGCAACTCTGGGAAGAATCCTGATGCCAGGTCTAGCAGTGGTCAGAAAGTCTGGCTGGGCCAGAATGAGGGCTCTTGCTGTGTCTTCCCCCTTACTCAGTAGTAGGGAGCTCCTTGGAGGAGCAGACCAATGAAACAAGGTAAGCAGATAACTTAGTGCAAGATCAAATGACTGTGCTAGTTTTGCTTCCCAAGGGATGACTGGGGGGAAGGTGAGTAGTACAGACAGAAGGAAAGTCATTCGTCAGGATCAGTGACAGGCCCTTAGAGCAAGGGTTATAATCAGAGCTCAGCAGGTTCTTTCTCCTAGAGATTGTCCAGAGTTATCAAGAATGTCTGTTCTTTGAGACTACAGTCCTACCAAGGCTCCTCCAGCCTTGTGCTTCGATGGCTATCAACAGAGTGGCTCAAGTCACTCATTTATTCTGCAGTTAACCCCATTTGCCATTTCACTTCCTGGCTGACCTTGTTGCACCAGCTAAGCACGAAGCTATAAATCTTGGTCAGGACATCAGGGTGTGAAGCACCTGAGCAACCTCGATGCTGGTTCCTTAAAGAAACACGTTTCTTGTAATGTGAGCTGTGCTGAGGATGACCATGTCAACTTATTAGACTGGTTTCTTGGTCCTATTGATTCTGCTTACCCCGTAGCAGCCCATAATGCTGGCTAATGTTATTGACAAGCCATCCGTCTTGCACAGAAGTGTAGGGCTTGCAGCTCTCTCAGAACCACAAAACCCTGGTGGTAGACAGTTGATGGAGTTTGGGAGCAGGACAAGGGAGCTCTTGCACCCTGTGTGAGCAAGGGTGCTTGGTGGTGGGAGACAGCCCTGTTTCTACTGAAGCTGTTTATGTATGAAATGAATTATGAATGTACAATTGAATCACAAATTTTTATTACAGTCTGTCTCCAACCCGTTTCTTGGTTCATATTTTCTTGAAGTGCTGTTGGTTTCCCAGTAGGGAGGCGATGGGTGACAGGGCCATGGGACATCTTCAGGAAAGTCCTAAGATACATCATCTCTCATCACACCAACCCCTGATACTGATTCTTCCTAGTAATGTTTATTGAATGATTCCCATCCGACTGGACCAGCCCTGTCCCTGGGGGAGGTCAGTGTTGATCCGTTCTCAGAAAGCCTCAGGTTTTCAGCATCTTAAGCCTATGAATCAAAGGCTCCCTAGAAGGGCCAGCAAAGCTAGGGCTGCTGACAGGATGTGCTGGAGTGGGAGGGTGACCTTGAGTGTGGCATTTTACCAAAGGCCAGGGGAAGCAGAATACAAAACTTTCTGTGCCTTGTACCTTTAAAAAGAGGAAAACAGACTTTCCAGATCATCATTTTCCAGAAAAGCCAGGAAGAGAAGGGGAAAGCCAGGAAGAGAAGGGGTGTTCTGAGTCCCCAATCCTAGCTGCTTGGCTGTCAGGAAGGCCCCAGTGAGCATTCTTGTGTCTCTTCTTTGTGGGTCTACAGTAGTGAATACAATACAATACAATACAATACAATACAATACAATACAATACAATACAATACAATACAATACAATACAATACAATACAAT
>NW_021620772.1:4195226-4231627 GCF_004785775.1 Grammomys surdaster | reverse complement strand
ATACAATACAATACAATACAATACAATACAATACAATACAATACAATCACACACACACACACACCATGGAGTGGATGGGAGTAAATGTCCATGAAGCAGTTGACCTCAGGCTTTCCTTGGTATTGAGAATACAGAGCAGAGTAGGAAAACTTGGATGGAGACTTCTAGAAGCCATAGGTAACTGGAGTCACTGTTTAGAGCAGAGCTGCCAGAGAAGCAAACAGTCACACAGCTGTTCGGAGGTTTGAGGACTGCCTTAAGGGACCACAGTCCTGGAAACCCCCCTTCAGTCTTTCCAACATGTATTTTACCTCTGAGCCACCTGTGCTCCCTCCCATGTTTGTCCTTCCACTAGACTGACACCCCTAAGGAGCTGACACCTCACTTCTACATCGACTTTAGATCTTAGCACAGAAGATGTTCTTCCCAAACGCTGGCAGGCTGGCCAAAGGAAACTAGTTTCTTGCTAAGTTTAAGCTTCTACCAGAAGGTACTGATTACAAACTCTTTGCTGTCTGACTCTTAAAAGCCTTATTAGTCAAATAATCCTTGTGGTAGATATGGGAAGCATCTTACCCACAGACAAGATTGTAGGACTTTTAAAGCACTAGAATGATCTCCTCCCAACAGGATCTAATCAATGTCCCAGAAAACAAAACAGACCAACTGTAGCTACTTAGAAAAAAAAATAAATGGGTGGCAGAGAGAACAGGAGATCAGCAGCCTGGGAAGCTTTGCTAAGGCCATGGCCTCAGTGTGTGTATGGGGGTAAAGGGTAAAGGGCAGGCACAAGGAATGTTGACAAACCACAGTAGGTACCTGCTGCCAGGTTTCTTCATCCTCTCTCTCTCTCTCCTCTCTCTCTCTCTCTCTCTCTCTCTCTCTCTCTCTCTCTCTCTCTCACACACACACACACACACACACACAAACACACACATACACACACACACATACACACACACATAGTCACACACATAGTCACATACACACACAAACACACGCACACACACATAGTCACACACATAGTCACATAGATACACCCATAGATATCCACATATATACTCACAAGCATACGTACATCACTCAAAGAAACACAGGCTCACAGAGAGCTCACAGAGTTTATATTAGCACAAACATATATTCAAACATAGGCAAACACAAAACACTCAAACAAATATGGAAAAAGAACGTGTTCACACACAATCCACGCCCTCTCACAGTATGAAAAGGAGTATGAAAAGCAAAATTTGATTTCTGTCCTTCAGAAGGTGATCCTTGCCTCTCCCACGGTTCTTCACGGACCCTTGGCTCCTCACGGTTCGTCTCTTCTTCTGACTCCAAACTTCTGGAGCTATAGCCTCCCTGGCTGCTGGCTGCATGGGTCAATTGTTGATGATGAGCTGGGTAACCTTCACAAGTTACTTGGCCTTTTGTTCCCTGGTCTCTTCCCATGTAAAACAGGGATAAGAATACTTGTCTTGGGTTTGTTGAGAATATCCGATGATTTAATGGCTGTAAATAGTTGGACTTGTGCCTGGCAAACGTAAGCTTTCAAATCCCACTCCACAGCATCTCTCCCTCATGACAGACCTTCGAGGACAATGTATTTTAGATGAGGAAACTGAGTTTCATGGGCAAAGAATTTATCTCAAGTCCCCACCTGCTCATCTTTTCTCAAAATGGAAGCCTTCTGGTTTCTCAGCCCTTTAGTGCCAACAGCACCTCCAGAGCACTCTGCCAGGAGCAGGGGTTTGGGGGAGGTCTGCTTTGAAGTCAGTCACAGCCCTGTTTTCACCTTTGTTGTGTGTTTGATCTCCTCAGATTTGACACTGTGGGGTCAAGTATGAACCTGGTACCAGGCTTTATGTACAGAGCAGGGGTCATGACCTCCATCACCAATACCGAGCAAGTGGAGTGGGATTTGAGAGCTTACTTTGTGCCAGAGCTTGGTGGCCATTAGGAGCATGTTCTATCTTTATGGGGAGGGATTTAGAAAACAGATACAGTCAATAGGTGGCATTAATAGGCGCTACCAAGACGGCTACATTCTTCACGGTAATGACCTCCCACAGGGTAAGAAGCATGGCTGCTTAATCACTTTGATACTCATGGGCACATTTGTCTTTAATCTCTCTCCTTTTTTAAGCTAATGGCAGCAAAACTAAGGACTGTCCAACTTTGATTTTCTTCTATATGAATGGACTTTTCTCCTGTTGAAGAAAAAAAAAGCATGCAAAAATACAAATTATGTTTAGTTTGAATTGGGAACTTCACACCCTGTGAACAGGTAATCAGTCACTTGTTTGCCCTAGGGATGATCTCTGGGTGTAATATACTTCTCCATCCATGGCTGTGAGAATTGTTTGGGCCTCATCTTTGGATAGTCCTCACATTACCTAAAGACCCACAATCTTCCCCAGAAAGTATTTAGACTGAGAGTAAGACACCACTAAGAGACACTAGGGAACATGAAGGTTAAGCCAGAACAACAAGAGTGAGTTTGAAAGTAGCCCAACAGTATCTGCCAGGGGTCCAGAGAGATGCTTAGCATGAGTGGACAGGCTTCCATCACCACTGCTCCAGAAATAACCTCCAGAGAGGCCATGCCTCAGAACGCTGCTCATCAGGAATCACTGGTGAATAGTCCCAAACTATTTATTATGTCTTCTATTGATGCGGCATCACGAGAGAAATACTGAGGATAGTCTCCTGTCTCTGTCCTTCAAAGGTTGATAATTGTAGTGAAGAGAGAATAAAGTGCTCAGAGGGATCCAATAGTTATCCAATAAGAGCCGATATTCATCCAATAGTATCCAATAGTCATCCAATAGAAACCAATAGACACCCAGTAGTCTTTCAATTGCATCTAATAGTCACCCAAGGTTGAAACAATGTCTAAATGGAGCACACTTGAGACACTTTGAGGAGAGAAAAGTCAGCATGTGATCGTGATCATTGAGATATAAATCTGGAAGCCCCAGATTGCTAGCAGTGATGACAGGAAGAAAGGGAAGCGAGCCCTCAGGGTTCCATGAATCATAAAGCCCTGGAAATCAGAGAGATGGCTTCAGACACTGGTGAGTCTGCACTGTGAGTTAACATTACTACAAATCACACCCCTTGGAGAAACAGATGGGAGGAAAAATAAAGTTGCTAAGGTTGGTGTGGGTCACTGAGTTTGAGACTTCTTGGCTTGATGTGGTGGCAGTGCAGATGAGCCATGCCAGTGTTGTTGCTGTAGAGAAGCAATTTCAATAGAGTCATGAGAAAAAAGAAATTAGGAAGAGTGAGAGCAGAGGCTTCAGAGGCAAGAGATGGCCACTTTGAGACCCAAAGGCTAGACTTGAACAGGTTACGGTCAGTTGAGTCAAGTCAAGCTTCAAACTGGGCCTACCTGCAACATGCTTGTGTGAGAGTGAGGAGTCCCACAGAACCATAAGGAAGGGGAAACAGAGGCTAGGCAAAGTTAAGACTGTGAGAAAATTCTCTCAAGAGTTAGGGGAAGAAGAAGGAGTCATCTAGAACATAAAGAAGAGTTTAAGAAAGATCAACTGAAAGAGAAGATAGAAGGCAGGAGGCCAGGGATCAGACTTTTCTAACAATAGAACTACAGCTTTTCAAAAAGTATGCAGTCAAATCAGCTGTCAACTGGAAATTACTAGGGCAAGACTCCTGGGCAGCTTTCAGAGAAAGAAACTGGGAGTTCCTCTCTCCATCCAGAGGCAGGTATACAGGCAGCTGCTAAAGCCTGAAGAGGGGGTCTCAGAAGGAAGCTTTTCTCTTTTTGGACCCAGAAACTAAGGAAATGCATTGATGTAGGGAAGAAGATGAAGTCTGCATTGGAACTTCAGGAGAGGAAGGACCAGTGAAGAAGCCGAAGAGTTTGATTCCAGGACCTCCCCTCACAGTCAAAGCTTCCAAATTGCTTTCTTTTGACCTCCTTAATGAGTGTTACAACATTCTTGGATTATCTATGGCTGACACAGAGCTGGCTGGAGAGTGCGAAACAGAAGCCAGCTTAGCATTTCTCAGCAAAGCTGAAGGGAACAAAGTGAGGGTCTCCTGGGAGGAAGGTGGTACTGTGCTAAAATGAAGATGTCTCCACGGGGCTCCTAGCACCCACACAGACTCAGGCTATGTAACAGGCCAAATCATGTAAGCGGAAGGGATGCTATAAGGATTGAGACAAGCAGGTTCAGAGAACTGTGTGTATTAAATGTCCAAATCAATGAGATTAAGCCTCTGGCCTGCAAAATTCTATGTCTAATAACACAGATAATCCTATCTACCAAGCCTGGGGCCTGGAGGTCAAGGGAAGATAAGATTTCCTGATAAGAATTACAGATTCTCAACAATGATACTGATGCTATTATCTAGTGTATTTGAATGTACTGATCCAGGTCCTTCATATGTAAAAGACCTAGTTAAAGAAGTCTCTTTGTGTTCTCTGACCTTCAGACAACTAAATGGGTGCCAAGATTTAAGGGAGTTGCTTAATGACCCACATCAGTCTTAGAGTCTGAGCCCAGGTGGTCAAAGGTTCTTGAGTGACACTGTCAATACCATTGTCTCAAAGTGCACGTGTGATGTTGGCCAGGTGAAGGCATTGCACTAAGGTGAATGAACTGCCTAGACTTAAGGACTAGCGAGTTATTGCAAGGTACACTTTTTATTATGAAGGAGGAACCAATAATTTCCCAGATTTCAAGGATTCCTGGCTCCTTGTTTCTGTCCCTCAGCACCCATTTCTTGAATGGAAGAATGTACAAATACAACGAAAGAACTGGACTTAAAGGGATGTATAGTTACACTATTCCTGACCTAGCAAATACAGCAGATTCATAACTTCTTTGGGAGAAAGCAAAGCATTGAATCTGTAGCTAGTAAAGCTTCCTCCAGCCTGTTTGCTTTTTCTTCTGTCCTTGTTCCTCTTTGCCTTTCAGTGAATTCAGTTGCAAACTTGCCTCGGGCCTGACAGGAAGACCTCAGCACCACTTCCACTCAGCCTACCCCAGCTTCAGGACTACACAGTCCAGTCCCTCAATTTCCTCTGACATGGTTCTTCTGTCTACTGTTTTCTTTACAGTGTTTGCCTTGGTGCCCTGGCTCTGGCTTTCATTATCTCTTATCTGTGCTATTGTAATAGCCTCTGAACAGAGAGAAGCGGGGGATTTAGAGTCAGATGGATCTGAATTTGATCTTGACTCTACTGCTTATGTACAGTTTAACCCTTGGGCAAATGTCCGGATCTGTCGGATTTCAATTTCCTTATCTGTACAGAATGGAAAACAATACCTTATCTCACAGGTATGTGAGGAGAGAATGGAAGCATCTACATCAAGCGCCTAGCACAGGGTCACCCCGATGGTGTTATAATTTGAGGGGATCATTATTCCATCTCCCATCTCCAAATCAAACTAGATACTGCTGCCAGATGAACTGCCTCCAAATACAATTCTGATCATGTCAGGAAGACAGGATGTCACAGCCTATCCTTCTGCGAATCTATAGTTGCCAATGAAGCAACTGTTTATAATGGGAGCGACTTACCTCACTTTTCCCAGTCTGGATGCCAGAATCCTGACTACAAGTCAGGTAGCTCCTGCTCCACCCACTCACTCTCTCTATAAAAATACCTGGAGAGGTCCTTGCCTTACAAATACAATGCAATGGTTTGTTGCCAGTGAGAGGAGACCACTGAGTACTTCACAGCTTGGCTAGGCTGTACAAGTCTATGTGATGGAATAAGAATTTTTGGAAATGTCGACAGTCCCTTCCTTCAGTGTTCTCTGGCCCTTTGCCCCCTTCAATTAGGTAGATCATTCTGTATTCATTACCTTGAGGAAAATAATGTGATGGGAGGGGGGAGCTTTTTCCTAGCTGTTGAGTTCACTGGGCCCTTTTGTGGAAAGAAATAGCTGGCTAACAAGTGTTAAAGGATGAAGTGGGAGTTAAGAACACATGATTTGGAGGCTGTCCTGCTTGAAGGGCTGAACCTTGCCTCTAGCTCCAGGAAGCCAGAAACCCTCTGATTCTCGTCATCTACACTCCAGATCTCAGTCAGCTCCCCTCCTCCAAAGGATTCCCCACATAGCAACCAAAATGTTCTTAGTAACCCATGGGGACTGCTCTTCTGTGCACGGAGACTTCATACTGGCCCATTTGGCTAACTTCTGTGGACTGTCCAAGGATCTCCAGGACAGCAACGGTTTGCATTCACCCTGTCATTCTGGTCCAGTTCACACCAAATCATGTACATCAGGCCTCAGACGCAGGTTAAGTAGCCATGTGTTGGTTCTAGTCAGATAAGAATTGGTTGCCTCCAAAAAACAAAACTAACAGCAAGAGTGCAGAGAGGCTTTTGGAGTGGGGTACCTGCCTGGTGCTTCTTGAATGGATTCTTCAAATATACCATAAGGAAGGAAAATTGTGTTCTGATTAGGGGAGGTCCTTTCGCTTTGGATTTGGGAAACCCCTCATCCATGGCCTTCTGCTTTGTTGAAGCTTCTTGTCGGGAGGCCTATGGATGGCAGGAAGAGAACTGATCCAGTGTGGTGCTATTCCATTGGTACCCCATCCCTTGATGTGACATGTTGTTCTCATTGTGGCTCCTTTCCACATAGATTCCAGAGTTAGTCATGAGACACCAGCAAGAATAATGCCTACAGGGATGTGATAAGAAACTACACTTGATAAAAAATGATGGCATGATGGGGTTTCTTCTCTTTGGGACCTTTTCTTGCAGGTCAGTTGCAGTTGGCTGGAGAAAGAAAAGATACGTGGAGAATTCTGAGGACTACCAGCTCTTAGATGCACTAGTTCCCCAGTGGAGTTCCCGATGAGTGTAGCTGCCTGAGAAAACGGTGTACATGGACGAGAGTGGAACATCCCTTACCGAGTCCCACCAATGTGGCTGGTTCATACACAAATAAAGGATGCTGTCATCTTAAGTAACTAAGTTCAGGAAAGATTGTCATGCAGCAAAGGACAACTGGAATTCCTTCTTTCTAGGCAATGCTTTTCCATCCAGTTTCAGAAATTTCCCATAGGTCAGGGATCTTGACCTTGTTCAGTTTGATAGCTATATTCTCATTCTCTAGAAGCCCATAATAGGCGTCCAATAAATACTTGTAGAATTTGCCACATAAAACAAATACTGCTATGTTATGAGGGTTAATTTTCTGGCCACTTCACTTCCTTCTAAGCCATGAGCTTCCTATCCTTGAAGCTTCCACTTACTGTTGATGAATAGTTGGCAGAGTTCTAAGAGATCTACATATGCGATGCTACATTAAAGAGAACCTTGACTATTACCTGTGGAATTTTTGTTGTCTAAAATCTGGGGGCAATGAGCAATAAATACCTCTACCTTCTAAAAACCGGGGCCAGTACCTGATAAAGGATGGCTAAAGTTATGACTTTTCTGAAACTTCTGTCTATTTTTACTTCCAGCTTGTATCTGAGAAGTCAGAGAGGTACTGCGGACTTATGAGTGGTGGTCTAGAAACTCCACCAAGACACCATGGGTTCTTGGAATCTCCACTCTACCACTTCCCAGCTGGAAGAGCTTGGTCACATCACTCAACCACTATACTTTCATTTACTTGCTTGAAAATGGGGGGAGTGTTGAGAATCAAATGGCTTATGCAAATTTCTTAGAACAGTGTTTAGCCCATGGTAAGAGCTGGAGTCAGCTAATATAAGTTTCACTGAAAAGAACTTGCATGTGAGTTATGCTTCCATTATTTCATACTAGAACATACTTTCACACAGAAATACTTTTATGGTGGGGAATGTCCAAGTCTGAAGTTGCTAAAACAGGACTGACTAGGCCTGAAACCCCAACCTATTCTCTACCCAAATGGTTGGACAGAGAGATGTCTAGAGCCTCGCTGACATATTTACTGGTTCATGTGCTAAAGAAATTCTCAGCAAATGAAATGTTGGTACACGGAGACATCAAGACTGAAAAGTCCTAAAAAGAAAGACAGACAGAAGAGACAGAATGAGGAGACAGTCTGGAGGAGATACAGTGCAGACCTCAAGCTGGGAAATGAGGATGGCAAGCTATTGAGCTCCTTGGGAATGCTAAGTATACAGCCCAGTTGGGCCTCTGTCCTTCCCAGAGTGATGCCAGCCTCATGTAGAGGATGTGCCTGAGTGCCTATGAGGCCAGGCAGAGGATGTCTGACAGGAGTCACATGCTCTTGGTTGGCAGTATCAGCTAACCCATGTTATAGATGGAATATTTAGATCTTTCTCAGGTTCACATCTAAATTCTAATCCACACTGGGATAGTATTGAGATCCAGGGCTTTTAGAAGGTGACTGGGCTTTGTGAATGGGATTGATGTTTATATAAAAAGGCTGCTGATGAGCTCTCTCTCTGCTTCTGACTCAGGAAAACACAAGGAGAAGACACTCCCGGGAGGCAGGAAGCAGGTTCCTGAGTTTGGTTTAGGACTGTGCTTTAGTGTTAGGATGATCTCCACCTGTCTTTTCTTAATTTCTAAAAGAGGCTGGTGATGCTCTTGGCTCAACCTTAGTTACCTTCCCAGGAGCGGGCATGTGCAAAGTGGTCAAACAGAAAGGCTGCTGCTGGAAGATCTATTCTATCAACACTAGCCCACTTTACCCTCATAACCACTCTTAGAGGGAAATTGCTATATTCCCATCTTACGGCGGTGGTTTAAAAGTTTCTCGGCTTGCCCAGGGTGTCACATGCGGTAAAGGGGAGAGCTGGAGTTCTCTCGTCTCTAACAGTGGAGAGAAGAGTTAAGTATTTCTTGGGAAGTTGCTCCTTCCCGACCTTTTACATCTTAGCATTTTCTCTCTTTGCAGCACACATGTTCCCATCAAGCTACATGACCCCATCTATGCCCAGATTGCTTCTAAAGCCCCTGAAGGTTGGCCTTAGAAGATTTTTTTTTCCAAAAGAAATGCACTATAATCCCATAAGTCTTAATCGTCCTAGCAGAGCAGAGGAGAGACGTTATACTTCTGAGGGGCTCTTCTTGGTTTCTTCTGAACCACAACTCACTTGGACCCATCGTAGATAATATGCCCTGGAAGAACCCATGTAGCGAGAAGAAAAAAATCAATGATACCTGATAAAGTGCCAGGCTTCAGGAAGGACATCTACCTTTGCCAATTCTCTTAAGATCTCAGCAGAGAAAAAAATTATTTGGCATTAGGAAATAGCAATGACCCCAAGGACCTAAATAAAGTAGGAAGCACGTCTTTGTTTCCTTTCTTTCTCTCCACCAGATGCCATTGAGTGGGGAGAGGGTCGTCCATGCCTGCTTCAGGGAGGGATTGTGGCGTTTATAGCTTTCCTTCTTCACAATTAGTAGATTGCATAGGAAGGGAAAAGATAGAGAAGGCAGACCCAGTGTACAACTGTGAACAGAAAGGGGCCAGGATTCCCAACACCCTTGGCTTGGGTGTGGGCCCTACTTACTTTTGACCATGGGTGTGTCTGATGTTCTAGGAATTTGTATTGTTTCAAACAAAAGCTTAAAGCCACACACTGAGAGGGTGGTCTCTGGAGATTTAAGAAGAGCTGCTCAATTGCCCGAGCTGCTCCCAGGAACGCTCCTTCCTGGTTTCATTTGCTCTCTGCGGAGCATTTTCACAGATGACCTTTCATTAGAACCACACAACAACCACCCCACCTCATACACGGAAAAGATCTTTTCACAGAGTTCTCAGAGCCTTGCTGCTGTCATTAAAATACTTGCCTGGGGTCAAATAGCTAGAGGTGAAGGCATCTACTTGAAATCTGACTCTGTTCTGCTCCACACCCGGTTCTCCAGTAGGGTGGCCAGCTTTGGAGTACTTCCAAGGTCACCTCTAGTTCTTCATCACAACTGATGCTGGGACTGTGGCCCCATTTTCTCGGACAGAGGAGTCTAATCAGTGGGAAGGCTGAATGAAGTTTGTTTATATGCCATCCATACTTTCCTCTCCCATTGTAGTAGACCTTAGGCTTTGACACAGCAATGCTCTACCCAGAGATGTGGTATCAGGAAGTATTCAAAAGCAGTACTACTTAAGAAGAACATTATTTAGGGTGTTGATCTATAGATAGGTGGCTGTTGTATCATTCCTACAGGGGCACATTGAAAAGAGCCTGAACGTATCCTTTAGAATAAGTTAGAATATATTCAGTCAATGCAATAGTTTTGAGATTTTTAACTCACATAATAGAACAACATTAAATGACATAGAAAGATGGTAATGATCCATTGTTCAATAAGCCAAAAAAAAAAGGTCATTAAGAGATAGATGTCTGAAGATTTTCTCATGTTACAATGTTAAAGAATATTTTCACAAATATGTCAACAAATTCCCAGATAGTTACGTACCAAACCAGCAGTGCTAGTAATCTCCAGCTGGGTGGTTCTGGGTGATTTGCATTTCCTTCATGGATTATTCCTAAACATTGCACATTTAATGAGGATTATTTTGTTTTGTTTGTTTGTTTGTTTGTTTGTTGCTCTTTTTGTGATGTTGTTTCCAAGAAAGGGCTCCTCTGTGCAGCCCTGGCTGTCCTGAAACTCAGGCAATAGACCAGGCTGGCATCAAACTCAGAGATCCACCTGCCTCTGCTTCCCGAGTGCTGGGATTAAAGACATGTACCGCTACTGCACAGTGAGAATTGACTTTGGAGTGTGGAAAAGTTCTATAAGATTGGTAACAAATGATTGGTTGTGCTGTTCTCACCATTCACATTCATCTGCTCTTCCTTTGTGTTAAACGCCAAGCCCTGTGGAGTCAGCTTCCTGTTCGTCTTGGTGTATGATTCCCCAGCCATTGTCTACTTTTCAGGATTCATTTCCTTTAGAAGGAAACCAGCATTTGCTGAATAGTTATTTAGCAAGATATTCTTCTAAATCACTCTTTATTCATTCAAAGCCATTCTATAAGGGAGACATTATAATTCTTGTCTTCAAGATGGGAAAATGAGGTGGAAGAGGTTAATTGACTAGGTCACAATTTTGCATAGGTGGAGGCGGAGTGGAGTGAAAGTTTGCTCACAGCTATACCCAAATCTACCAGTTCTACTCCAAGCCCTTGGTTGCTTTCCCTGTGACCTTGGCTGCTTCTGCTTAACAAGGACTAATCTCTTGGCCTTGATTGGCTTCTGATGGATGCTCAGCACAGTCAGAATTTAAGTGTGGCATCTGCAGCATTTGAGCAGGTGGCTGAATTGTCAGGAGCAAAACTGATGACGTGATTTTCTGTGTTCTAGTCACTACTGAAAACCAAGCCAAAACCACAGTGGCCTCATGGAACCTACTCACATAGCACGCTTTCCTCCCCGCCTCCCACCGGCATCATGTCTGGATCAGGTACTGTAAGACTAATGACCCTGAGTCCTTAGGATCCCGCTGGAGGAGAGCAGAGACATTGTACCAAAAAGGGAATTTTCAACTTGGCATTTAAGATTTCGAAACCTAAAAGGGAAGCATGAAAGAAACAAAACCCAAAATCCAAATAAAAACCCACTTGTGAGCAGAGCTCTGGGGATCAAATATTCTCTTTGTATTGTTCAGAGGAAGGCGTTCTGCAGCCAGGGCTGAAGTTTTTGGTTGGCCATGCAGAAAATGCTCCTGGGTACTCCCTTGAAAAACTAAATCAACATTATTTTAATTTGTGTCCCCTGCTTCCTGGTTCACAATAGAGGGCAAGGTGCGCAGCTGAGAAGGAGCGGATTTCTCTCACAAGTTAACTTAGCATGCACTGTGCAGGGGATTACTCTGTGCTCACTCAATACTACAGCCCAGAGCTTTATAGAATTCTATTGATCTTCACTAAAGCTGTTTAATTTTTTTAGCTTTAATTTTCTTTCCTTATTTGCTCATTAAGTTGAGGTGAGGGAGGGATGGGGGACTGATAGCAGGCGGGTTTGAGGGACTGTAGAACCCAGTATTGGACTAAGCCACTGTCTGGATTCATTTGAGAGTATTTTATTTTCATTGGATCAAGGATAAGGGGCACAGAAAAAAGAAAATCAGAGTATGGGGCAATTATATGGATGCTGTCTGCTGCAAACATTCAGAATGAGGAGTCTTGGTGTACATTCCAGAGGCAAAGCTTAGGTGAATTTAGCACAACTGGAACCCCCCAAGGAGCCTATCATCTAGTGGCAAAGAGAAGCACAGGAATCCCAAAGCAGGACAGCATCATGCCAGGACAATCAAAACGACTCATTTTTTTCCTGTTGAAGGAGACACAGAAGCATTAAAGGACACTATTGCCTATAATTCCTAGCACCCTTAATTCTGGGCAAAAGAGTTAGCTCTGCATAATGCCCAGAAGGGATTCACACAGGGTTTGTCTGGGAGAGAATTGTGCGTAGTGTTTGGGTAGAAAGTGTGGGAGCTGGCAAGAACAGGTGAACTTACTCTGAATTTGCAGACTTTCTGACCCCCCTGTCCTTCCCAGGATAGGCAGCACTCTCAGACAGTGGCCCTAGGAACATCTGGAATGATGGTTAGTCTCCAGTGCTTGAGAGCCTGGGAAGGAGAAGACACCAGCTGTGTTACACCTCCAGACCTCTGGGACTAACAGTTCTCATCATGGTGCCCTATAATAGAAAGGCACTGAAAATGAGGGACCTTTTGTTTCCTTGGTGCTAAAGAAGTCCTAAGATTTTGACAGAAATCTACATGCCAATTTACAGCATGAAGGAAAGACAACCAGTGTGATAAATCGCATCATCTAAGTTCACCGTGTTCAGTTCATTGCGCATATTATTTAAACAAATCTCTTTTTAAAATAAGCAATACTGAAGCAGGAAGAAGTCTCTTGACCAAGGTCTTATGGGTGGTGGATAGCAGAGGCAGGATTGGAGTCTTGTCACTCCAGGATGCCTAAATCCCACCACTACAGGCCTACTGATGAGATCACATCCGTTAGTGATGACAGCTGTATTTAGAAGGTTAAAAAGAATTCTAAGTGGTATTATTTGTAGCCCTATGTTAGGGAACAAATTTATAACAGACACAGAAGCAGTCCCAAAGAAGAACCATGGGTGTTTAGAGCCCAAATAGCTTACCTCTGATTAGGAAGCTGTATTGTTATAGAGGCTGATGGTGGGATGGGATAGAGAAGGATTTTTGTTCTAGCTTTGACAGACAGCTCAGTATAGACAAGGAGAGCACCATGAGAATGGGATGGGCAGTAGAAGAGAGGAGAAAGGGAGATTGTGTCCAGCACCTAAAGGGTTAACAGAGAAGCTGGCATGTTCAAGGTCAGGGGGAACTAGAGTATTTTATCTCCTGGGCTGGGTGGTTGGGCAGTGGCTGGCCAATCTATTTTGTTTGTAGGTTTCTCAGAGTCAATGGGAAAATGCTTGACCAAGTAGCAGAGTTGAACAGAGGCTAAGGGCCCATCAATCTACTCCTGTCCCAAGAGGCACTGACTGAGGACAGGGAAGTCCTATCCTAATGATATATAGACTGATTCCTTCCTGTTTTCCATTATTCCTTCTGTGCCCTAACCCAGGCACAGAATTCAATCTGTAGACTTCTGGAGTGCTTTCTAGAATACCTAGTATTCTAGAAACCTGGTTCTTCTAGTAGCAGCCAGAGTCCTTAGACTTGCACTGGAATTTCAAAAATATTTCTCTATTAATTGTTGTTGTTAGTGGTGGTGGTGGTGATGGTGTGTGTGTAAGAGAGAGAGAGGGAGAGAGAGAGAGAGAGAGAGAGAGAGAGAGAGAGAGAGAGAGAGAGATTTACCTGAAAATATCATGGCAACTAAAAAGTGCCTCCTGCCTTTATGCAACATTATGTCAAGTTAAAAGCATTCTTGTAATTCTATCATTTTTCTACCACTGAGAAAGACAGGGACTTCCAGCAGCAGGATCCCACCACACCAGTCACTACCCATTACCAGGGTGTTAAAACACTGGAGGACAGCATCTTTGAATCAATGATGTATGGTTGCGCTATGACAGAGATTTAGCTCCTTGCTAACAGCTCCTATTTATACAAGCTAAGCTTTTGCCTTCCAGGATTCCAGAATAGGTTCTTAAGGCATGACGTCCCATATTCAAAACCTGCCTACACTGTGTAACGGAAAAGTCTGGTCTTCCATTTTGACTGTAAAGCTGAACATTGGAGACATCTGGTTCTTTAGGGGAGACTTCCCACCATACAGTGACTCTAAAAACACTACTTTGACTCTTCGTTCTGATATAATTGCTTCTAAATCACACAAACTGCCAAATGGCCCTGATTAAACAGGTACTGTAAATGCCAAGGTCAGGGAGTCCTGTGATTTGCATTGTGTGGCACAGTAAAACTGGGCTCCATGTCAGCCTGTGGCTGGCAGTGGTGAAACTAATGCAAGGCCCTAGCTGATGTTCATAATCCTGGAATTTGCTCCTCTCTCCATCCTGCTATTTGTACACTTATGAGAATCTGCAGTCACGTGAACTGCCAATCAAATAGGGTCCTTCTGGGAAACACACAGGAGTAATTAACAGGGCTGTAGATTTTCTTGAGTTTGCAAACCTGGGGTATTTTAGGTGAACCATTTGAAGGCTTGTGTAGAAGTGTGCACTACCCAAGAGTCTCCAGCCTGTGAGTGACAGAAAGTGAGGTTGAATTGGCAATGCAGAATTAGCAAGTCTCGAGCATGGCCTTGGACTAGGGCCACAATTGGACAACTGGCCAGCCTGCTCTTCCTTCCTATTCCTGCCTTTGTGCAGACCTCTACTCTGCCTATGAAGTCTGGCCGCCACCACATGACTACAGACTCAGCCATGGAGTCCCCAGGCCCACTTATGACAGTATTAGGAACTTGGAAAAACAGAAACTTTTTGTCCAGCTCTATTCTGCCAATAAGAATTCTGAGTGGGCCAGTTTGGATCATGTGCAATCCTAGATCAATCAGCTGTGGCCCAGGGGCTGGGTGAACACTATATACATATATACATATATACATATATACATATATACATATATACATATACATATACATATACATATACATATACATATACATATACACTCCAACTATAAAAGTGAATTTCAGGGATGATAGATAACATCTTCAGAAAGATGGTCAGATGTCTCAAGTGCAGGAAGGGTTCTGGCAGACAAGTGTCAGAGGCATTTAAAGCATCACCTTCACACTCAGAAAAGCCTTATCATAGTATAAATCAGGAATGATCTTGGCCATATGGCTGAAGTTAAAGCAACTATCATCAGAGTCTGGAGAACGTAGTCTGTTCAACTGTGGAATACTGTTCAACGGGGTCACTGCAAATCCAGGGAAATCTTCTTGGAACGAAAACTCTGAAAGGCAGCATGTATCCATTCTTCAGGAATTTCTAACAAAACTCAATCAAGTTCTGTTGGCCTAGCATTTGCACTTTGCAGAAGATTTAAGTGTGTGCACCACGGTGCTCTGAAGGGGTAAACCAGATTTCACTGTCCTAACCTTATATAGACTTTGAAAACTTCTTAGGAAGCCCAGCAACTCTTGTGGCCTCTTCTGCTCACAGGAAGCAGACTATGAAATTCATCACTGTGATCAAGGATGCCTCAGAAAATGGAGTTTGTGACATACAAGGACCTTTAGGAGAAAAACAGCATTGGCCACAACATCAGGAATTGCTGTGTTCCTTCTCTGAACAGATAACTTATTTTTGCTTTAGATATGCAGACCCCAGAAAACAAACCTTCTCTGTTCCCTTTTCATGGAGTTGTCTAGGAAGTTCTAAGCCTAAACCTATGGCCCTCCCATCATGGGCTAACCTGGAATCTCTCTAATGGCAGTCATTTGGTGAGTTAATCTTTTTCTCTCTACTCTCAAATTCAGCTCACCTTATTTTTCCTTTGCCTTTACTTTGTAAACCAATTGAAACTTTTTAAAGATTAAGATGAGGACATGAGCAATGACTTGATCTCTAACTCTAAAGTTTTAGTACTCGGAAACTCTCTTGATGGAGCCAGGCAGTGAGTTTATATTCCTTCTGGGACCCAGCTGCTCTCTCAGAGACAAGCTTGCTATCAAGTTTCTTCGCAGGGATTCAAATCTCACCCGACAACTTTTAATTACAAGTTACAATGTCGGTGTGATTTGCTCCCTACCATTTTTGGCTATGAAAACTGAGTGTAATCTTGCATTCCTTTGGATGATTGAGAGGTAAATACACTTCCTCATGGTTATTTTATCCAAAAGAGAATTCAGCTTTATCCTCTAAAATAGTATTCTATGTTCAAAAAAATATCTCCAAGCTTTCGCAAATCTGTAATTGCTGAGAGGTTTTTAGTTAACAACAAATTTCAGGTATTTGACCTCAGGCATTCAAAATTCCAGCAGTAGTGATAGCCAAGATAAGACAATTATGGTTTGCAGCGCTGATCCACGGTGATGACTGTCAGAAGCAAAGGCGAAGAGCAAAGTCTTTCTCCACAGCTGAGGGGAGGGGTGAGAAGGTGCACAAGTCTGCCAGAATTCAAGGGGAAAATTGAATAATAGAATTGAGCCCTTCATTTCCAGGGTGTAGGAACACTTCCCAGGGAGACTGGTGGTCTCCTGCATTTATCTTCTGGGGAACTTTTTTAAGCTTCTCTGTGTGCGGCATTGGTCTGCATGGACACTGTCATTTGAAAGTCTCTCAAAAGACACAGTACACAAGGCGAGCTTCTCCACTGCAGCCTGCATCCTGTTGTCTGTGCAAGCCCTTATTTTGGTTGAAACAATGACTATAAATATTTAACATCCTAAAAGCTGTGGCTTTCCAGCCTCCACCATCCGATGAGAGACAACGACGCATGCATTAATTTACAACCCACTCTCTTCCAAGTGGATCGATGGTGTTTCATAAGGTAGGAAACCAGACGGCATAATTTTGGTGGGGAAAAGAAACAAGGGGGAGGGAGGATGGGTGCAGCCTGCAGAACCAGCACTCAGTTTTTAGAGACTGGAAAGTTCTCTGCATTTGGAGACTGTTTCTTTTCCAAATTTAGACAGGTTTTTTTTTTCCCCCAAACTGAGAAAATTAACATTATCATTTTGAGAAAACAATGTGAAAGTCTTCTTTCTTGGATAGTCTGTACTCTTCCACCCTGCCCTGTCTCGCTGTCTGTCTGTCTGTCTGTCTGGTCTCTGTCTGTGCTTGGTTAGAGTGTGCATGCCCACATGTAGAGACAGAGACAGACAGAGAGACAGAGAGTAGAAGATATAAAATGACAAGCTGAGTATGAGGGAGAGCATCATTCCTCCAAGAATCTGAACACAGCATTTGCAGTTTACCAGGCTGAACAAAAGTGATGTTTTGAAACATCTAAAATTGCCATAACACCGAGTGATCTTTCTGAGTGTCCTTATTTAAGTGGTTACTTTTCCAGCTTACTGACAGTCTCATACGCATCTATTTCACCTTTAATCTACAAGAGAAGTGATGACCAATGGAGGGAAGAAAAAGGAGAAAGAAGCCATGCAGAGGTCGGCATCCCTACGCTGCAGGGTGGTTACACATTCAGACTTTTTCGGACGAAGTTCACACTGACAAGGGTAAGAGTTCCTAGTGTTAAAGTCTCCTTATTCAGCTGTGACTGGGAAAGTAGTGGCTCAAAAATTATAAAAAACAATAGAATGTGATCCGCACAAAACAGCAACTCAACCTCAAAGAAGCAGTTGTTGATTTGGATGCTGATATGTGAACTAACAACTCTTGGTATGCATAATTTGTTGGCTATTTATTTTTACATTTTTATTTGTGTAATGACAGGCTTCTATGTTCAAAAGACATTCAGCAAGTGGCACCTCCAGAGACCTTTAGCAGTTAGCTAGTTAAAGCTGAGGTATCAATGCCTGGTGCCCTGGTGAGGGGCAGATGCTGAAGGCTGAGGTCTATGGTAGAAGCCTAGAGTCAACCACCTTTCAGACTGATCACTTTCTGTTTCCTTTCCTCCCAGAAGGTTTTGCTGGAGGAAAACTGCAAAATGAATGGAGGACCGTGCCACACTAAGATATACACCCACACCGACTCAGGCTGGCCAGTCAGAGTCACTGCTCTATCTGGACTCTACTAGGATCAAGTACCACTAAGTCCCATTCTCCCGTTCCATAATTGATAGCATCTGTTTGAAAACAAATGACTAAAGCAACCCATTAGAAAATGAAGACAACATATCATTTCACATATTGGAGAATCTAGGGGTAGGATAGCTGTCAGGTCAGACCTGATCCACAGCTCAAGGGTTGTCCCCATGCCCAGCTTCTTTCCACTTCACTAGCTTGCTTAGGCAGTGTTGATGTGATCCCTACCCTGCTTAGAGGTTCCCTTCATCAGTGGCAGTTTCTTCTGTGATGGTAACAAAATGATAGAGGGGCTGACTTTACACTCAAGAAGAGCATTCAGGAGCTCCCACACAGGACGCACCCCTTGATGTAAGTGCATGGGGCGCACCTCTGGGATTGAGGGTGTGATAGTGCACACCACTAGAATAAGACCAGAAGGGGACACAAAGGAGCAAATTCAGGGAAAGAAAAGTCAAGGTACCACTGAAGGAGGAAACGGAGGTTGTGGACGCGAACAGCCAGAGCTTGCTCAAGCAACAGGGCAGCTCCTCTCAGTCTTGCCTTTTACCGCACATCTTGATTTTATTTTCTCTTGCTACAAAGTCACCTGAGGAAGTCCACGGTGAAGCCATTCTGGTTGAGGCCTGGATTAAGTCTCAAATGATCCTTTGATCTTCATTTCCAAGTACTGTGGGTCTGCAGACTAGGGGACTAGCTATCCCGGCAGGCACCTGGTACACAGGCCACCACTCTCCCCTTGGTCCTGTGGTAGACATCATCAATCAATCACAGGACATTTTCCTGTGTAGTCCAGATGTGGCCCCGGAGACCTACTTAAAATGGTCCTCTGGACAGCCCCTACCGATGTATTGGTGTTGACAAGTGAGATAAAACGTATCGCCATCCCTGGAAAGCATTGCACACCAGTGACTCAAACTGGTGCATTTCATCCATATACTAAGAGCACTCACAAACACATATTCAATATTCATGTGCCTCGGTGTTTCTCAATGTGGCTTGCAGATCTCTTGGATTGGAATCTCCCTGTGTTCTTGTTAAAATGTGTAACCCCATCACCCACTCTAGCGCTGTAGAATCAGAAACCCCAGAGCTGGCATTGAACAGACACCTTGGAAGTGCTTTTTAAGAGCATACTCCCAAAGTAAGTTTTAAGCACTTAGTAGGCCACACAATAAAGTACTTACTGTCAGACCTACCAGGTCTCTGAGATGCTGTCTGTTTATGTGTACTTTCAGCGGAACATTCTTGAGTGCCTCATGTGGGTGCTGGGCCAGTTTCTGAATTAGATGAGAATTGTGCTGTTAAAGAGTTTCTAGACTTGGCGGAGCATAAGAGATGTTCTGAAGGCAGAGCTAACTACTACAGAAAGCACCAGGCTTGAAGGGTCAGCTGTGTGCTGCGTCATCTACATAGAGTTACAGGGACAGAGTGTCATGGGTGACTCTGTCCTGGAGACTTTGTGTGTTGGAGCCACAATTAGGATGTGGGGTGGGAAGTGGGACCTTCTGGAAGGAAACTTGGGTATGGCTAGAGGAGAAGGCGTGACCACCCAGGATTACTGGGCAAGAGCTGGGACACAGTTGGAAAGACAAGAATAAGTTTCTGTCAAGGAAGGTTCTGTGAATCTGGTGTTGGTGCTTATGTGTTGTTGTGTAGGCAACAGAGAACCAGTTTAATCAGGTAGAGAGAAGTGTTGAAGTAGGAAGATGTAGTCTGAAACTGACAGGAAGGCTTGGAGTAAGGCAAGCTAGGGACTTAGCTGTGAAAGGGTCACTACCGTCACACAGGTGAGAGGCTGGGCTATGATCAGAATCTAGGGGAGAAGGTATGGCTGAGAACAAATGAATCTCTGCTGGTTTGCCTGCCCGAAGAAGGTGAATTAAACAGGATATGCAGGGCCATGAGGCAATATTAATCCTAAATTTTAGTGTTTGTCATAGAAATTTGCTTGCCCACATCCTACATCCAAGATGGTTGGCAGGAGGCTCTGTTCCACCCAGTCATCCGGTGCCTAAGCATGGATGAAACTGATACATGCTTTCTCATAGTTGCATCTTAAAATGTATATGGCCCTTGGGATCTGAAGAAAAGAGAATATTGGAGAAGACATGAAGACTTCTGATGATACACGAGTGTCCAGTGCCATTCGTCGTCTGTTGACTTGAGTTGCGGAGTCCTGATATCAATACAATGGAAGCTGAGAGGAGTATGGGGTTTGGAATGTTTGGTGAACTGTCTCTTCCGTAGCTAGATAAAGGCAATTTCAGGGTTTAATCCTGAGTGAGAAGTGAAGGCACGTGCACATGTTGCTTATAAACTGAGAGCAAGCTGATAAGAGGAACGGGGTGGACCCAGACACCTTCTCTGCCACCCTCCTGGTTATCTGCAGCGTGGGTGGTGTTAGGATTCAGGCAGGGACCCTGTGGAGTACCCAAACTGGGTTAGTTCTACTTTAGGTGGTTCAGTCTTTAGAAGTCAGTCAAATGAATGCTCAAACTAAGATATGGGGTGAATATGTTCCACATTAGATAAATGAAATCCAGCACACAAAAATACTCTTGAGTTTTAATCAATGCATTTTTATATAAAACAAACAAACAAAAAAGCGCAAAATCTTCACATCTAAACCTACTTTGCTTCCTCAGAAATTGCAGAGGTTTTAGGAAATACAAATATTTTCAAGGAGTAATAAATCACCAGAGAACCCCCTAATTATTATTTTCTCTGAAAACTCACTAAAACCAAAACCCCATGTTTCTGACCCGAACACACTTCTCTCCAAAAGTCTCATGGCTGTTGTCAAAAGAAAATAAGCATGCAGGCAACAGGTATTTCCTACTGTATGGCCGGAGTCCCTGGCACTTTGATAGGGCCTGGAAACATGGCAGTGGAATGCTGTCCTTTGTGAACTTACAGTCCACTAGGGAGCTGGACAATGACTTACACTTCATACTCCAAACCCTTCATACCAACACACCACGCAAGAGACCAATGTCTCTCCAAGCAAGCCTTCCAGCTCGATGTCACTGCCACCTCCCACAGAGTTAGTGTTCCCAGCCAGCCTTTAAACCCACTCATCAGCCAAAGCAAACTGAGTAGCTTGCCAGCTGGATGCTGGGGAGGGGGATGGCGGTGAGGGGCACACAGATGATTATGGCACTCTAGCTTTGGGAGGAACTTCTGGTTTAATGTTTGGGTGCCTACCTGTTTTTTCTGTTGTGCTTCTAAATTCTCATTACTGGTCTTTTGTAGATATGGAGAAAACATGTCTGACATATATAGAGAAAAGAGGGGGCTTCCTTTTGCCCAGACAGGAGAATAAGATAGATATTCGGAAAAAAGGGGTAGGGTGCTTTCCAGCCCCCACTCCCATCAGAACCATTCTGTTCATTTAATAGTTGTGCTTCTAGGGCAAATCCAAAGCCATCTTCCCTTTGCTCCTGGGGACAGCGGCTCCGATAGAAAATACTTGGAGTCGTTGAGGGCAGAAACAAGAAGGCTCTCTGGGAACAGAGCGCCTCTGATCCCATTCCTTTTATGCCCCAGGAAAAGAAAAGAGGCCCAGGCGAAAACCCCTCCTGGGGCTTCCCAACCAGTTAAATATGAGGAAGAGAGAAAGGGGAAAAAATTCTAAATAAAAGCAAAGTCTTTGAAAAACTTCAAAGAAACATTTCTCCTGTTCAGAAGTCAAGAGCACATCTGGCTGGCGGTGAACGGAGAAGTGACGCATCTGGGCAGAAAGGCTCCCTTCAAATCTGTCCTTTAAGGAAGGCAAAAAAGGGGGAGCACTCAGAAGAGGGCTAGCGGAGAAAGCTGCAAGGAGGGAAGGGAAGTTAAAGGGAAAGAGAAAAAAGGAAGGGAAAAGCGGCTCTAAATCTTGTAATGTTTTAGGAGGGCTTATTAGAGCGAAAATTAAGTGTCACACAGAACTCTGCTCCAGTATTGATGGCTTTTATTCAAAGAGCCATCACCCTGTAAACTCGCTTTAACAACTCCCTTCAGATGAAATATAAAAATTAAAGACATTTACAACACAGCTTAGTAGCAGATGTAGCCGTCCTGTTGGGGCTCAGATCAAATAGTGATGTAAACCCCAGAAGTATAATGGGCCTTATGAAACTCTTTATAACAGCCCCCCAAAATCCTGGAGCTCTTACAAACATGTTTCCTGTTCTCTCCCAACCTCAGGTCGCCCTCCCCTCCCCGCCCCATGCCTTGCTCAGCCCTTCCCCCATCTGTTTGATTTCTTTCCCATTGTCATCCTTGTCTGACATTCTCATGAGTCACTCTACTCTTACCAACTGGACCTTAAAGCATATATGGTTGGGCTTCTCATCATTCTCTTCCTTTAGTCATCTTCCCCGTTACTTCAGTGAGTACCAGGTAGAGGTGGGCACATCAGTGTGAGAAAATCATGGAAGCAGACCTGAAGTTCAAATGGGATGAGTCTGAGCACTGCCTCCCTGGCAAGCCTCTCCTCCACGGCCAGTCTTCACTCATCTACCCAGAGGAGCTTTGGAGGACTTTTCAACTTGATCTGAAGACTGTGTCTCTCAGGCAGGAGAGTGATTTTATATCTCTTATTATATAAGAAGTGCAAGTGCAGGGCCCCTTCCCTCCCCTCTTTCCAAAGACCATTTTGAAGATTTACTTTGGGAACCATCTTTCTCCACCTGCACACTCAAGCACTTCTTGTTTGGTTTTATCGTGTGCTTATATGCCTATGACATTCCAGATAGCCAGCGAAGGGGAGGGCCCTGGCATAACGATCCCGCTGATTATCGTTATGATTTCCTTTGCTCATGGCTTTAAACACAAGAAAAGATTGGAAATGGAAATGGACATTTTTCACTTGGTAAGCTCAGGTTCTCTGTAATTATTGTCTCTTAAACAAACAAACAAACAAACAAACAACCCCCCCCAAAAAAACCCAAAGCTTCTCTTGCCTCATCTGTGTCTGAGAAGACTCAGGTGAGAAATAGTGCCAAGTGTTTTTGGTTTTGCTTTAATTTTATTTTATGTGTATGTGTGTTTTGCCTGCATGCATGTCTGTGCGTCACATGCAAGCCTGGTGTCCTTGTGGGTCAGAAGAGGGCTTCAGATCCCCTGAAACTGAAGTTTTAGATAGTTGTGAGGCAGCATGTGCATGCTGGGAACTGAACTCGGGTCTTCTGAAAGAAGAGACAGCACATTTAACCACTGGGCCATCTCTCCAGCCCCCAGGCACAAGTTTTTGTCACTATGTTCCTCTTTACTGACAGTCATTTGGTTACTTGTAGGAGACAGAGATGAAGAGGCTGAAAAATATGAAAATATACAAAGAAACTTTAATAACAAGGGAACAAGCCCTGAGCCTGCAATAAGCTCTAATCTGAGGATACCAAGGACCATGATGCACCAGAATCAACCTGAAATAAATTGTCATCTGAACTGTCTAACAAAAGCTGCAAACAAATGTTCTAGAAAGTTCTGACAGCAGTACAGGAAGTTAGCTTGCGTGTCACATGGAACATTAGAAGGCTGGAGCTATTTTGGATGTAATGGGAGCAGTCCAAAGTCCTCTATTCTAGAATATTCCATCACCCAGGCCTGGAAAAACAACATAAAATTGAAAATAAACTGTAAAATGGAAGTCTTTGTTGAGAAGCTCTGTGATTAAGGAAAGGTCTCTTCTGTGACGTTTTTCAAGAAATGAGTTCAGAGGTATCAGATTGTGTTGAGTATGTAGCTCAGTGGTAGAGCATTGCCTATCTAGAATTCATTTGTGAAGCTCTGGGTTTGATTCTCAGCACTGAAAAAAATAAAATAAAAAAGTTACACACACTCATACACATAGCCTCCTACTCACATACACACCCTAGCACCCATTCATATTCTTGAAGATACAAGAGGCCGCAACCTTTCTGGGTCATTGGACTCTACTATGGGCCATTTGTAAAGGAAGAGACACTGTTGGCCTGTACAAATGCGGGTCTAATCTTTGCAGAAAATGTGTGCTTATGTAAAGAATCAAAGAAGATAATAGTTGCAGCCTATGTCACAGGCATGGACTAATCTTTGATTAAATAATGATATTCAGATGACATTTCTTGGCAACTGGCAGACCAGCTGGAAAAATAAGTCATAATTTCCACAGAGGATAGACTGTTTTGCCATCCAAATCTGGACAAGTACAAACAGCAAAGGTTCTAAATACATAGGAATAAAAGGTCCCCAAACTCTGCTTTCAAAGAGGCTTCCTTCTTACCACTCACAAATACCCTCCACTCACGGACACACTGCCTTACAGATGTGTCTTGGTCTAGATGGAAACGTTGCATCAGCTGGCATGCCACTTGCCTGTCCTTTCTCCTGGGACACATGACTTTGACAAGTTCTAGTCTAGTTCCTGATGTTTTAGATGAAGACAAAGTTCAAGAGCGCTACGGCTCGAGTTCGACTCTCATCCCAGTGCTCGTCCAAGCGCACCCTTACTAGGACTGGTGTGAGCAAAGCATATGTATGTGTGCAATCAGGGTGACGGGGAAGTGTGTACTTTGGCTCCAGACAGACTCACTCTTCTCTGAGTATGCCAAGAGAAAAGAGATGGAGAGAGCAGCATGGGGAGGGGGTCCATGCAAAACTCTAGGAGGGTGGTGCTTCCTGAAACCTTTTCTGTCCTTAGACTTGAAGAACACAAGTGGAAGGAGCAAGTTTCCAATCCAGATGCGGATATGCTAAGCAGAGCGGCCTTTAGGGGAGAAGGAGGAGAAATCAATACTGTGTCCTCACACTTCCAATTCTGGCTGATGGGCTCCCTTGGATGGACTCAACAGGAGCTTGAGATACAGCCCATCAAGAGCCTGGAGGAGAAAAATGGAGTGACTGTGTTGTGGGGTGGGGTGCAGAACGGCAGAGCACCCAGCTAGATCTCAAGTAGTTTTGCAATGTCTCAGCTCTGTAGCTAGGGAAAAGAGGCCCAGCCTGCTGCTCTGTTTTTCTCATCTGTGTGATAGTTATAACCTAATGTCGTCGATGGGAGTGGTGACACTGGAAACTGCTGTATGTAAAGATCCAAGCTACACATCCAGGACTTTTGTTCTGGGTTCTCCTCATTGTAACACAGAAGCTCTCGCACAATTCGGCAGGCTCCCCTGAGCTATGCCTCACACCTGTGAAGGCTATGATCAGGAATCCCGCTCTTAAGACTCATGACAAGGAACTAATCAGGTAATGCACAAAATTGTGCTATTGTCTACTATACCACACACTTAAATGGAGACAGCTGGGAATAGCTGGTTTGGCTGTGTTCACCAGCACCCTCAGTTGCAAGCAACACAAACGGAAGCTCGATTATCTGCGCAGTAAAGGAAGTGTTTCAACTAGTGCTAGTGATTCTTTTTTTTTTTTTTTTTTGGTTTTTCGAGACAGGGTTTCTCTGTATAGCCCGGGCTGTCCTGGAACTCACTCTGTAGACCAGGCTGGCCTCGAACTCAGAAATCCGCCTGCCTCTGCCTCCCGAGTGCTGGGATTAAAGGCGTGCGCCACCACCGCCCGGCAGTGCTAGTGATTCTTAAATGTTGGAAGAGACCCAGAAAGTCTGTGTGGTACAAGGCTGGAACAATAGTAGGCTGGTCAAAGAAATCTCCCTTCCCCATCATGACCTACATTTATGTTCAAGATGTAATTATATAAAAATATTAAACAATTTAGGCATGGTGCTATGGTTTAAATTTATCACTACACTAAGAAGTCTAAAAAGATAGAAGTGTACACTCAAAAATGAGTATAGGTTGTAACTCCAGTTCCTCAGGAGGCCTGAGGCAGAGAATTGCTAGTTCAAGGCCAGCTTGGACAACTTAGTGAAACTTTTTCTTTTCTCCCTAAAGAGAAGAGGACTGGTAACATAGTTCCGTGGTAGAGAGTTTACCCAGAATGCTTGAGGTAGGAAATTCAGTTCTCAGGATAGGGGAAGAAAATGATAAGGGTTCTCTCTAGATCGTAAAAAAAGTTATTTTTGTCTTTATATTCTAAATTCAAATTCAAAGAACATGTATGGCTTCTAAAATAAGAGCAAAATGTTTAAAACAGCAAACTAATATGAGCACGTTCAGAACATGTGAGAGTCTTCAGTGTGGGCTGAAATTCTCTTGTTTCAGTTCTTCTTTTAAAGTCCAGTGATTTCCTTTCCTTCCACGTGTCCAGAGCCCCAGTGTGGCCTGGGGGCTGAGTGGAGGACCTGGAGTGACAGATACCATGCAGAACATTCTGAAACCCGCTGCCCTCTGACAAGTAGGAAGACTAAGAGGAACGGGCACTGGTGGAGGGCTGTCCTTTTCTCCCATACTACTCCAGAAAGATCCTTTTATAAATGAACAAAAATAACCTCTCAAACATGGACTGGAACCTTGACACTGGTTAGTGGTGGGGTGGGATGGGGAACTTTTAGGGCAGTTTAAAAATTCCATACTGAGCCTTGCTAGAAATGAATTCCCTCAAATTCAGGGAATTTAGGGAAAAGTCTTGCTTTTCCCTAAAATGATTCTGAACTACAAAGAAAAGGTAGTACACACAAAATAGCATATGTAAACATACACATGCATATGCATTCACACATACATGTGTACATACATATACTGGTTCATAGACATAAACACACAAGCTGATTGCATAGGAAGAAGTAGAAACTCTCCCAGACTCTTTCAGTCTCTAACTCTTAGCAGTTTCAAGGGAGCTAAATTCCGTGTCTCACTAGTATTAGAGTTTTACTTCTATAGTCTACCTGCATGGCCCATATAGAGCTCTTGACTTGTGGCTGACAATTTACCCTCATCTGTCGAGGTGTCCTTTCAGAGCTGATTGTACTCACCCCAGCAAAGGAGACTGGCTACTGGTGCTAAGATGACTGACAGAGGCGCCTTATTGAGGCATGAAGTATGAGTGTGTCCTGGGGCCTGACATGACCATTACGAGGCAGGGAGCTGAGTGCCTTGTGACTTTGATGTTCAGCTGACCATGAGGTAAGTACATTACTGCTATGTCTATGGTGAACCAAGTGGTTAACATTCCCTTCCCGTGGGAAGGGGTGTCACCGTTTCTTCTGGCTGTAGCTACATGTGGTCTTGGGGGTGCTATAGTAAAAATCTGATTAGGGGGCTTGTTGGTACTATAGCTCTCTGTAAGTCGTCCATACTGGTTTCGGATTTTTCAATGCTGCAGCTCCCAGGGGTCAGCTATGCTCCTGTAAGGAACTCCAATAAGTTCCTTTGCTCAGCAAACTGTATGTGAATTTTCTTTGGTCTATTGATTCACTAAAGGGCAAAGTTAGGTGGATAATGGGGAATACCCAATCTGTAGCTTGGACCCTGAGTCTAGGGAATCAACCCGAGTCACTCCCTGACCCAGGCTCGAGGTTGACTCTCAGTTTCTTTGTTGCATGTGTGTCTGAGTCCTGACCTCAGGCCCCTCAGCTCTGTTGATTCTGAGGCAAGCCCCATCTGGAGTGGGTGCACAGGGCCAGAGGGTACCCCCATCTCTTCTGAACATCCTCTGTTGTCTTCTGTTGTCATATATATCTGCTGTCTTCTCGGCTTCCATTCTGATAGGCTAGTGCTCCAGAGTTGCCATAGAGTTGGTTTTACTAAAACTCAACTTGGTGTGCGAATTTCAGAAACATCGGTGCCTGTATGCTGCTTCCCTCACACAGACAATGTCGGTCAGACGAAAGGCAGAATCTTCAGAGATGCCTTTTCCTCAGGCACAGAGGGTCGGCACCAACCAAAGGAGAAAGTAGATGAGCTTAAACTACAAGAAAAATGAGTGCAGACTCATTACCTAAAAGTCAGTAAGCTTTGATTAAGAAAACGGGAGCAGGGAATGGAAGGGCATTTGTAAAGGTGCTGACATCTGTATATCATGGTGGCCTTCTGGCCCCACCCCAATGAACCACATCTGTGATGGTCACTCTGGTCCATATCATGTACCTTCGCTGTGCTAGTCAACACAAAGGCACTTGCTATGGTTACCCTGTCCCTGAGGACCTCACCATTTCATTGGGAAGGGAGACATATGGGTAACTATCATGATGCCCCCTACTTACCGACTGCTCAGCACACCCCAGATATGTGTGTGGAGAGTTAGAATGCACCCATTCTCCTCACTCAATCTGTGAGACAGGCACGTGGACAGAAACAACAGCAGAGGCTACAGAAGCCAATCAATTTCCCCCCAGCTGCTAAGAAGGAAGATCTCAGATTCTAAGCCATGGTGTTTTAACTCCAGGGCCCCCGAGGTCTCTACAGAGTAGAAACTTCGACAAAGAGATGTGAATTAAATGCCACAAGAACCTCACTCTTCTTGTTAACAAAAACTTTAATTGATACTCCACTGAAACAGAAACCCAAAATGGAAGGCGCACTTATTTGCCCCGATCTCCTCCTCCTTCTGTCCTATTATTCCAAAGTAGGAAGCTTGACTTGTCTCTCCTCCCTCTCCCTTCTCACTTGTAATATCTGTTTGGTGGCTGAGTTGACTAAGCTATGATATGACTACATTGTGAGCCTCTCTCCACATCTACTTTGACCCCTGACCTCTTGTTAGGATACTTCCAGAATGTTCTCCCATTCCCCACTTCAATATGTTCTTCACATTGCTGATGTTCTTTACCTAGTCTACCCTGGTCAAACAGTAATCCTTCAAGAAAGGCTGCAGACTCTGGACAAATCTATCATGATGGACTTAACTGTGCTTTTGACAGAATCTTCCTGACTAAGATTAGGAAGTGACAAGACAGAGCCAGGGGTCAGTTGTATGCACTAGGAATTGTGGTGTGTCTCAAACACTAATACCCCCGTGAGTCATATGGAGGCATTGTTGAAATGCAGTCCCAGATTCTGTGGCTCTGGGGCAAGGACAGGGTCTGCTTTTTTAATGAGTTCCCAGGTGGCTCTGATCCTTCAGGACCATAGCTGAAGTAATAGGGTGTTAAGCAAATTCAGAACAAAGGTAGGGATTTCTTTGGTCTGTTGCAAGATAAGAGGCACTGTAAATAACAACAAGATCACTTTTGTCAATGCCAGAACATGCTAGACTGTAGTAATGCTTGTTTTGCAAAGTCTTGCTTAATCCTTGCAACCCCCAGAGCCTCCTACCATTGTGAATACTGCATGAAAACAGGCTGAGCACTCTGGGGAAGAACTTACTACACCACATGACTCTGCCAGGAGCTTGGGGTGTGTGTGTGGGGGAAACAGCAGCTTACCCTTTAGTCCATGTTCCAAAGTTTTCCTTTTCCCAATGGGAGGAAGTGTGAGGGGCAGTGGGGAACTAGAGGCAAAGACAAAGGCTAAGAATCAATGCCATGATTTTCCTGTGGTAACTGTGTTCTGAAAATTAGGTTTCTGGAATGTATGCTTCCAGTCCTTTGGCTATTGCCAAAAATAGGTGTTAAGAGTCACTCAGAGAGCTTCTGTGATAGGACAGGGACATTCCAACAGGATGGCATGAATTCTTCATGCTAGCAGCCATGGCCCAGTCTGAGCTGCTGACAACAGTGCACGGGTCACAAAGGGTCTGGAAGGCAGGACCAGAAGTTCTTGCCCTAAGCAGAGACTAATAGGAGAGGGAAGCTCCAGGTAGCAGGTCACGGAGGAGTCCTTTTACACGAAGACCTGTGTGGCAGCGTAGGATACACAGCCACGAAGTTGGCCCTGAGGGTGGACATTCACAATACACATTCCTTCTCTGAAACATTTAAGAACAAAAGTGTATGCTTGACTTTAACTACAGTCCAGTGAGATCACATATAGAATTTTCAGTCTGGCTGGCACTCTGCTAGGCCACCATGTCATGTCTCTCTTTCTCCTCCTCAATGTCCCACCATACAGAAGCTTCCTAAGGACAGCTGTGTCTGGAAGGCATGGCACTGTTCACCATCTGCTACCGTCTTTGGAAGAGGACAGCAATGTGGGCAAAGAATGGAGAACATCTTTGTGTCCTGGGGCTCATTCTGAGACAGTGTCTTCATATACCAGTTCTCTTCAATGCCTTGAAAAATCAGGACAGGGAGGCACAGAGAAGAAATGAGTCAGCAGCTTGTGTCCTGTCCTTGCCTCTCCCCTCCACCCCAGGGAGTGAATACCTCAGTTCCCAAACTCTCTGAGTCAGGAAGGTCACCCTGAGGACATCTGCCTGTTTGTCTAAAGCATGCCAAGCAAGAAACAGCTGCTGAGAAGAGCCCAGGAGGCATCACTTCCTGTCTGCTTAGGAGACCAGTCCAGGTGCACCCCTGACCCTCCTTCCCAACTCCTGCCACACTGCACAAGAGGCTTTAGCATACAGAAGGCATTGGCCACCTGATTCCATTCCAGAGACCCTGGAGAGGTTCTGCCGGCGTCTTCTCCCAGGATGCTAAGCATCAGAATTATCAGAAAGAAGGCAGGGGATGGAGTCTCTCAAACCTTGGAGGCACAGAGCACTAGCCCAGTATCCAAATCTGCTTGGACTATGCCACTGACCTCAGGCAAACCTTTCCACCTTGTTAACCACTGAGCCCCAGTTCCCTCGTTTCTAATGTACTCCCCACTTCCCTGGCAGAATAAATGTTTCTCTTCCAGGGAGCTGGAAGCATGTGATACATAATTTAATCTGGGCACTTCAACTCTACTATATTTGGCTAATTATGTATCTCTCTCCCTATAGGCCATCAATGTCTTCAGGAAGGAGGCACCTTTCAGTCTCCCCTGGTACCCTTTTAGCCCTGAGCCTCTGTCATCTTGTCTTAGTTGTCTGAATGCACTGGAGGATTCTAGCACACGAGAAACAGCCACATTTCACTTGTCTTAAGATGCCCGTGTTGCCTATCTACCTGCTACAATTCCCGTGAATAGATAATCCCCGCCCCATGTAGGACCAGAGTACAGAAATTGGAAATGTTCTCTGTGTCACAGATCTCTGTCCCACCCCTCCCCCCAACTATTGCTGCTGAATCATTTTCTGTCAATGGCCTTGTAGTGTCTGTTGACCGATGAACCTGCAGTGCCCAGAACACATAGTGTCTCTCAGGAGAGACTGGGAGAATTTTGTCCGGATTGAAGAGGTGTGAGCTGCAGAGTAGTTCTGAGGGAAACATGTGAAGAGTGAGGAGAAGGCGAGGGAAGTGCTAGAAGCAGCACTTGCTTCCCAAGATGCTGTGGGAATTAAGGAATGTCGTGGGAGCCCTCAGAATTCGTGTCAAGCTCTTCTTAAGGCTGACTTTTGATGGCGTTCCTTGACACCATGGCCTTGAACCATGAGCTGATGGATGAGGGACGCTTGCTCTGAGGATTATGTGAAGTTGAAGTCCCCATGTGACTGTGCTCCGAGACAGAACCTTTACAGAGGTGATGTCAAATGAGGTGGCGAGGCTGAGGTCTTTAATATCAAGCGCCCAGTGAGCAGGCAGCCACCTGCAAGTCATGCTTGGTCACCAGACACAGACCCTATTGCCACCTTGATTAGACATCCAGTTCCAGACTGTGAGAAAACAAACATCTGCTGTTTCAGCTGCCAGTCTGTGGTTGCCTGCTGTGACAACCAAGCTGACTAATACCTTTGGCCTCTTTGTGAGCACTGGCTGTCATGCCCCTGCCCCAGGGGAGGGGCAGAAGTCACAATGCATGAGAAGAGGAGCAGGCTCTATTGAAATGGGGGGGGGGGTTAAGTAGCCAGTGAGTGAAGGTGCCACCAGCTCTCTCTCAACATGCACTAGGGCCAGACAGTGAGAATATTAATTCCCACTAAGGAATTTTGTCCTTCCTGCCCACCCCCAACCCCATCATAGAGAAGGAAGAAAAAGACCAAATCAGGGAACAGTAATCAGATGACTTAGTGTACAGTAGGATGGCCTTAGGGACCAACACGTAGTAGGGAGTACTAGGTCCCAGTACTTGGAGGTCCTGGGAGCCATGAAAAACTCTCTCTCTCTCTCTCTCTCTCTCTCTCTCTCTCTCTCTCTCTCTCTCTCGTGGGTCTGTGTGCGTGTGCATGTACTCATGCTCCTGAAGCCAAAATAGAAAAAGGCTAGAAGAACTGACCAGGCTGTGGGCTGCCACGGGCATCTCAAGTCTCTATCTCCCCAGAGCGGGACCACTTAGAAGCTGAAGTAGGGACCAAGCCCAGACTTCGCTGCAGTGACTCTATTGGATCCTTGTGCTTACTTCTCCTAGGTAGACAGTCTGGGGTCTTTATAGCCTCAAGTATTGTGGGGATGTTGCCCTGCATGTAGGTCACCTGCCTTCCTACTCTGTACTGCTCTGTAGGCACTATGACCCTACCATCTCAAAACCCCACTCTTGCTTCATGGTTTTATAGCAAGTGGAACCCAATTTCTGGCATGGAATAGGACTTCCTATGCCAAGCGTGGCTCCTCAAATGTGTTTCTATCCTCTGATAATGTTGGGGGGGTGTGCATTATCAGGTCAGGGACATGGGAAGAAACATTCTGTGGTCTGCCCAGAGACTGCTCTCATCACTGTTGATCACATTTACGAGTTAGGACTCACCATCTCGACTGTGGGCAATATGCACAGTTCCCAGCCACCGCTTTCCTGACACACTGTTAAAGTGTGTTTAAAAAAGGAACTCCCAGTTCAGTGTAATAGCAAAGCTTCACACTGTACCACTGGTCCCAGCTGAGCTCTGTGCAGTGGAGGGGACTGGGAACCTCTTTCTTATTCCCCTTCCTCCTTCTTTTCTACTGACTGCAGTCCTGGCTCCTTGGAGTGGGGTTGGGGGCGAATGCACATTCTTTCTGTATGATTGGTTGCGGTGTGACCATGGGACTCATAGGTCCCTAGATAGAAACATTGGCTCTGTTATTTTGGAATGGAGCTTTTGGTGGCTCCCTCAGGGTCCCCTGTCTTTCTTTGGCCTGGGAGACACAATCCCATTGACACTTTCTAACCTGTCCTAGTCTCTGGACTACCTCCTTCCATTTTGCCAGAGTTGCCTTGCCTCTGGCAAGGAGTCCTCTTAGCTGGAGACCTTGTCAAAACCAGAGCCACCCTGCTGAAGTTTTGCCTGGCCTGTGGGAATTACCTGCGTTCTCTCTCTGGTCACTTTTGCCTCCTCCCCAGGCTAGACTTCTCCAGCCTCTCACCTTCAGATTTCATCAGACAGACATCAGCACAGCAGAATATACCCCAGTAAGGGGCTTCATCAGACAGACATCAGCACAGCAGAATATACCCCAGTAAGGGGCTTCATCAGACAGACATCAGCACAGCAGAATATACCCCAGTAAGGGGCTTCACTCTGGCTCTGTCCTGGGCTCCATTTCACTGCTCTAGCATTAAGACTCTTATTTCTATAGGACTCATCAGAGCTGAATTCAGCTTCTTCCTATGGGAAACCCCCACATCTGACTGGAACTGGGGAGCCCTTCTCTCTGCTGCAGAGGGACCATGGGAAGTTCACTGGGTGCTTTTGCTCTCAGGGATAGTTCCCATCAGTCTCTCAGTCCCTCAGCAGTCCTCGTCTACGCCTTGGAGAAAGGGTAGCCTAAGAGAGTACTGTTTTCCAGCTTGCTGCCTGAGGAGTGTGCAGAGTGAGTAGCCTCCCAGCCACTTGTAAGTGACTATCTAAAGGTGTCTTGTTTGGTTTTCACCATGGCCTAAAAGATTCACAAAGAGTGTACTTTTGGTATGTTGAATCTTTGGTTTAGAAATTTTTCATCCAAATCCTTTTGTGAAAGTTTTTGAGAGATGGCCTCAAAATGATGATGATGAAGAAGATGATGATGATGAAGATGATGACGATGATGCTAACGTGCTAAATTAGAACTTTTGTTTTAAAAATGAAAATATGAAAATTTGGGCTTTCTCTTTGCAGTTTGATTACCCATACTTGTGATGTCCTGGAGACATCTGCATTTTGAACTGAGGATAGGCAGGTGGGCAGACAGGCTGATGGACAGGTGGGAAAGTGGGAGGTAGGCAGACAAGGAGGTGGGAAGGCAGGGAGGTTGGCAGGCAGGGGGTGGACAGGCAGGGGGTGGGCAGGCAGGGGGTGAGCAGACAGGGGTGGGCAGGCTGGCAGGTGAGGAGATCGGCAGGTGAGGAGGAACAGGGGTTTGCAAGGGTGTACCACTTATCTTAGTCCTTCCTTCTATTCCTGCCAGACTCTTTCTGGGAATCCCATGGTGGATGCCCTGAGGATTTTAGAATCCAGGGAAATGGAAAAGTCAGAGTCAAGATGGTCAGAACCTTTATTTTGTGGGAAACTAGAAACCACCAGTATTTGCCTGCATGGATTGCCTTTAGGAAAGGCTATTTAAGGGAGAGTGGCTAGAAAACAGTGTTCTCGAAGTGATGTCTGGGCAGCAGTTTTGGGAAAGTGTGTGTGCCTAGGGGTGCCCCACTGGAAGCCTGCTGGCCTGATAGTGACTGGGCCTTCTCTGATTCTCTGACAGTGCTGCACAGGTGGCCTGACACGGCTAGGTAGAATTTGATGCCTTAGCACCCTCGGGCTCAGAACAGAGCTCTCTT
Organism: Grammomys surdaster; assembly: GCF_004785775.1. Lineage (NCBI taxonomy): Eukaryota > Metazoa > Chordata > Mammalia > Rodentia > Muridae > Grammomys > Grammomys surdaster. The sequence continues at coordinate 4,197,057 of NW_021620772.1, read as the reverse complement.
TCGAGAGGAAATGAAGGAAAGTCCCCTCTGCTTGGCTCACAAGGGGCTGAGTAAAGCCCGTAGACCACAATTCCACATAAGAGGAGAGTCAACCGTCAGAGTCCCTGCTGCCATTGTCCCTGCTCTTGCCCCTCCCTGTGTGGGAAGGGGTGTGATGGGGAATTCTGGACTGAGCAACCATTTCCGTGTGGTCAGGGCTTTGGTGTGGGCGGCAGTGGGAGGCACAGCTGGCCAGCAGGGGCTGGGGGATGTCTCTGGGGGGACAAGGTCTGGGCTAGGGCAGAGTATGTCAGCCAAGTGGAATCCCGAAGGCCCCATTTTCAAAGCCATTTTCAGGGCTGAGCTATGTCTTTGTCTGCACTGGAGGACCCCCCACTTGCCGCCTCAGCCTGGGAAAAATGTGTGCAGCCAGGGCCACCACTGTGGCCTTGAGAAGCAGCAGGAGTGGACCAGGCAGCTGCTCCTTACTGAGCCTCTAAGGAATTGGCTGTCTGGCCCATCACCAACCCTGTGCTGGGGTTGGCTTCTGCTTGGGTGGTGAGAGTGGACAGCACTAAGATGTACTTGATCCCAGTGGCCTGCCATGCTTCCCGGTCACTCACCATAGGGTGGGGTACATGTCCTAGGTGCCATGTAGTCTTTAAAGGTTTACTTAGGATTGTAGAGTCTTGGTAAGCCCCCTAACCAGTCCAAGCCTCAATCTCCTTTCCTGACATTTAAGATTCAGTGAGTCAAACAAGATCAGGAGCACCGAAGTATCTGGCTCACCTTGTGTGCCCAGTGACATCATGCTTCTGAGGTGGAGGTCCCTGTTAAGCCTTCTCTGGTTCAGTGTGCTGAACTTCTCGTGCCCCTAGCAGAGCCTGAAGTGCCTGTGGCAGCCTACACCCTCTGGGACCAACAATGACAGGCCACCAGAACCTGAAGATTTATGGGCTTTCTTGAGATTAGGGATGAGAACAGAGGAAGGAGGAGGTAAATCATGGCCTAGCAGAAGACTGGCGGTAGTGTCTGGTGTGAGACTGAGATTCTGTGTTCCAAGACCCTCTGCCAGGCTTCACCCCTCACACTGTGCCAGGCAGTGGCCGTCAAGCTTCAGGGGAGCACTTGTAACGTTTCTGATTCCATGGCTACAGACTCATGATGCCTAGGGAGATGGCCTGGGCCACTGTAAAGGCGATCTCTGTCCCAAATGCCATTCCTATGGTGGTCATCCTGGGAGAATCCTCATGGAGACTTGGGTAGGGATAGGTTAAATCCATGAGGTCATCCTCCAAGGGTGCTCTACTAGATAAAAGCATCCATAGGGCTAAAGGTGTGCTATGCCCTGCAACTCCAGTCTGTAACAGGAATAGGTGGGGTGATTGTAGATAAGATATGGGCAGAGAGAACAAGAGATGTGGCTTCCATTTTCCATTGTCATGGGAATACCAGCACTCAGTCTGAGCTTGGGCCTAAGACCCTAAGAAGTACTGAGCTAACTGGGATGGGATTCCTTTTATTTCTGCCTGTAGCTCTGCCCAGGCTCTACTTTGGACCACAAAGCCCCTGAGTCTTCTGTCATCAGAAGGACCACTCATCACTCACACAGTCTCCTGACTCCCTGACTAAGGGAAAGCATGAGGCCAGCAATGCTGGTCATGGGTGGGCACTTTCTTTCCCTTCAGGACTAGATCAAAACCTTCCTTCAGGAAATCTGTCTGTAATGGTCCCTTGGGTCTCAGCTTCCCGTCTAGTTGTTTTGCATTGAGTAATAGGCTCTCTCCCTCTCCCTCTCCCTCTCCCTCTCCCTCTCCCTCTCCCTCTCCCTCTCCCTCTCCCTCTCCCTCTC
>NW_021620772.1:4192364-4195126 GCF_004785775.1 Grammomys surdaster | reverse complement strand
CCCCTCAACATCTAGAGACCTCAGCCTGACTGCCTCGGGACACTGGATGATGATGTGACAATCAGTAGCTTGGTTTGAGGATGAAACCTAGACTAGAATGTAATTCTACCAATGTGAAACTCTACAGCTGCCCTTCCTCTCCACCTAGCCTTAGTTTTCTCATGCAGAATTGTTCATTTTCTCACATATGACATGTCCTAAGGACTGAAAATGATAAAGCACTTGTAAGGTTTTTGTTTGCTTGTTTGATATTCATTTTTTGAGAATTTACTCTTTCTTGCTGCATAACACAGGCTGTCTTTGGACCCAAGATCCTGCCTTCATTTCCCGAGGTCTAGATTTTAGGACCATGTTCACCATGACTAACCTAGCATTGGGATTTTATTCTTATAAGGCAATCTGAACCTGAAGCTCAGCACGGGCTAACTACTGTGATTGTTACTAATGTGTCTCTCCTACAAGCTTACATGTCTCCCATGTGCCAAGTGCAAAGCCCAAAGCCAGCTTCTGGAGATAGCTGAATAGGAACCTCCCTGCTATGGGACCACTCACATGACAAGGATCACCATCAAGATTTTGCTAGGAGGATGCTATCCTCTGTGGTTTGTACTGAGTTCAGGGGCAAAGATGGCTTCCATTAGGGGCAAATGGACATTCCATGGAGAAGGGAGTTGAGTAACTCCTATCTTAGAAGGGAGGTTGCTATCCCACCGGGGATTGAATACGGATGACTGGGAAGGGGCTGAACACCTGTTAAGTGGGAAGAACTCTTCTTTGACCATCCACAGGAACATGAAAACCAGTCTTTCAAATGCTAAGGAAAGCTATTGCATCTTGCCTTCGGAAGGCTTGTCACATGTCAGATGGGGTACTTACAAGAGTCTCAACACAGTGTCCTGGCTGTAGACTGCCAGGAAGTTAGAACAATAAATAGAAGACCACCTATAGATCTCAGAAGAATAATGATGATGGAACATACAAGTGTCATGTGATGCATGGAGAGGTAGATTTATTCTCTCTTTGCTCTTGTGGTCCTGTGATAATCTATGGCAAGCCTCGTAGTGGTAGGCAGCTGCCATATAGCAGGTAGGTCTAGGCAGATCAGGGGGACCTTTGCTACCCTCTCCAGTGCTAGTCATATCAAAACTCATGCATCACATGCTAAAGCAAACACTCAGCATAAGGGAATTAGAGTTCTTCAGTGTGAACTAGACCCATCACCTTCCTAGTCAAGTACATCAGCCTGCCGCTCAAATGCATCACCTACCAATGCCATGGACTCCCAGTAGGGTTAGCAACTTCACTGATAGCATTGGATCAGCTCGGACTGAACCAGAAGCTGCACTTCACCTAGTAAATCATTTAAATATTCCCCACATTACAACTTTGCAATGGCGTTCTCCATGATATGTTTAACAAAGGATGTGTTAAAGCCACCATAACATTTAAACAATTACCTGCAGAAACAAACTCAATACATCTGTCATTGTAGCCAGAATTACCACCCAGACACATCCCTTTGCACCCAGGTGTCCTTTCTCCTCCTGAAACATGCTGAGGTGGGCAAGGAGCCCAGGTCACAGCCTGGGAGACATTGGTGGAAAATCTCAGGCACCATTCCAGATGTAGTGCAGCCAGCAGGCAGCAAACTGTTTTGATTAAACTGCACAGTTCTTCAAAAACAATGAACGCTTCAAGATTAGAAAAGTCACAGAAAAAAAATAAACATACAGACACACACATGCACTCATACATGTATATACACACACAAATAAAACAGTAGACTTTTAGCTTCTTTTAAAATAAAACTTTGTAATAGCAAGGTGTGTGTCCACTGTCAGTTAAATATAACAATAATAACCATGGCCAGGTATGGTTTCATACACTGCTTTTTGGTACAATAATGGCTCAAGATAACCTTACTATAACATATAATAACAGACTTTTAATTTCACTTGAGGACTCTGAGGACACAGAGAGGGCATGTGACCCATGAAAATCACACAGCTGGCAGTGGGAGAGGCAGATGTGTAGCAGCTAGCTTCACCTCAGGTGCTGTAGAAGAGTGCCTACATTATGGCAATATGAAGTCAGTCCTGCCACCACCTTCCCAACACTGAGGCTTGCTGTCAGGGATTATGTCAATGCATTTAGACATGCCAGATTTTCTCATCTGCCTGAGTCTGGCCAGCATTTGTATTTGCAGCACAGTTCAGGCATGTTCTCCTGTCTGCTCTGGGATGTCCTGAATGGGCTCTGGGATGCCTCAGCTTCTTCAGTTGAAAGCATCTGTGAAAAGCTGAAAATGTTCTATAAAGCTCACTCTACATAGCCTGCATCCAATTTTTACATGGTAGGTCTAGATGAGAAATTGATTTAGTGGACTGAGACGAAAGATCACAAGTTTGAGGGGAACATGAACCATACAGCAAGACCAACTCAAACAACAGCCTGGATAGTGATGAAGGTTGAACTCAGTGACGGAGCATTTACCTACCATGAGCAAGGCCTTGGTTTGGTCCTTGGTAGAAGAAGGGGGAGGAAGAGGAGGAGGAGAGGAAGAAGAGGATGGGAAAAAAGAAGAAGGAGGAGGAGGAGGAAGAGGAGGAGGGAGAAGGAGAAGGAGGAGGAGGAGGAAGAGGAGGAGGAGAGGAAGAAGAAGAAGAAGAAGAAGAAGAAGAAGAAGAAGAGGAAGAGGAAGAGGAAGAGGAAGAGGAAGAAGAAGAAGAAGAAGAAGAAGAAGAAGAAGAAGAAGAAGAAGA
>NW_021620772.1:4107961-4192354 GCF_004785775.1 Grammomys surdaster | reverse complement strand
GAAGAAGAAGAAGAAGAAGAAGAAGAAGAAGAAGAAGAAGAAGAAGAAGAACAACAACAACAACAACAACAACAAAGAGAAGGAAGAGTAAGAGGAGGAGGAGGAGGAGAAGAGATTGGGGAGAAGGAAGAGAAAGAAGATGAAGAAAACACCAAACCTTTGGGAGATTAAGATGAAACAGTCTATCAGAACATATGCTGAATGGTCTAGATAAGGACTGGTCAGTCACGAAACCTGTTTCATTCATTTGTAGCCAGTTTATTCTTAGGATTGGCATTGCTTAAAGCCAACCATCAGTTATGAAACAGGAAGACAGCCTGAATGAACAGTTCAGCCAAGATAGAGCCTCTGAGCATGCATTTCTAGAGTGCAGACAAGGACAATGACCCAGAGGTGGCAATGAGAAGAAAGCTGGACACTTAGCCCAGATCCATGCACAGGAGAAAAAGGCACATGGAAGAGATATCAGCATAGTTGTGTGAGTAGTGTCCTCAGGGACAGGGATGAGGGAGGGGAGAAGGATGAGAATGTGGGGAGAGAGCTTGTTAAAGACAGTCATGACTGTCCAGAGTTGGGAGCTAGTAAATGGAATCAGATTGGCCAATTACAGAGCTTTGGAGAGATGTGAAGTCCAGAAGCAAGGGTGGCCTGGAGGTCCTGGACATAACCAGTTGACAAAGGGCACAATGAAGTGGAAGGGTTATACCTTCAATGTCCTGATTTCAGATGTTACTTATTATTTCTGCCAGTCTATAAAGTAAGCTCTGTCTGAAAGGGACAGTGTTGAAATCCATGACCACTTCTGAGTGTGTGTGAGCCACTACTTTGTGTAGCCACAAGGATGGAAGAAACTGAGGATATCAAAGTTGGGACCCACATAGTGGTTGACATTGCTTGGAAACTCAGCTGGGCCACCTGGAGAATTGGCTGAGGAGATATCAAGTGGGAATTAGGGGCCATTCTGAGGGATGAATGCAACAAATCTCACGTCACTATGCCCCAAACCCTTCTCCATCAATAGGAACTGTTAGAGATGATGTTCAGGCCAGAACAGTGTATTCCTTTCAGAATGGTCTATAGAGCTATAGGGCTGTCCTAGCAGACACGGAAGATATGTTCATTATACATTATATCCTTAATACCCTGAAACTGGAGTCCTACAAGGCGGTATGGACACCTGAACATTGCACTGCCCCATGCTGCAGTGCCTCTTGTGGAAGTGTTCGAAGTAAACACTAAATAAAGCACAGTTTATGACCCTATGCTGTGGTTTTGCCCGTGAATGTAGCAGAAACTCCAAAAAGAATGTGTTCTGGCCTCTTCCTCTGGAGATCCTGCCCTGGGCAGTCCAGTGGTCAAAGCTGTCACAGAAGGCTCACCAAGGCAGTGTCTTCTTGTTCTTAACTGATCTATCTCCTTCTGTGCCCTGGTCCTGTCTCCTGAAGCCTTGAGACTATAAACCAAGAAAACAAAGCTGACAGCTTTGCATTGCACTGCCAGTGGATGCCACCCAGGTCAAACTGAGTCAAGATGACAGGGAAGTTTTCAAAGAGAGCCTGGAGGCAGCCAGTTTCCAAGCCTACAGAAGCTCCAGAGCACCCTGGACCTCCATGAGCTTGGCCCTTATGGTCTCATAAGGCACCTGGATGACACCATTTAGGGTATGAATGAGAACTGAATTAGAATATAGTATCCAGGGGCCAAAGGTCCAGTCTAATGCCTCCTCTGCCTGAACAGAAAGCAAAGATGTCAACTGCAGGTCTCTCTGCAAATGAGTACATGGCCTGTGTTTATCCTAGCCAACTGGGACCATCATAGCTAGCAGCAAGCCCTCCAGGATCCCCTCTTCTTTCCTGCCAGGAGGGTCTGACCAGACACTCCCCTGGGAAACAGACCTGCTTGTAATCACTTGGAAAATAACCCTTCTCAGACTGCCATCACTATGTCCCCTGTGTGTCAGTCTTTTTGTTTTGTTGTTGGTGGTGGGTTTTTCTTTTGTTGTTTTTTTGTTTGGTTTGGTTTTGATTTGATTTTTTGTCACTGTGACAAAAGTTCTGAGACACAATTTAGTAGAAGAGGGATTGGATCTGGCTGCCAGTTCCAGGATTTTCAGTCCATGGTGGACTGGCCTTACCACCATGGGGTTGGAAAACGTGTGCTTTTCACACAGCAGCCTTGATCACTGGCAAAGGCAGTGATGCACAGTTGCAATCAGTTACATAGCACCCTGTAACACTCTCGGGTGTAAGTGCAGGTCATGGTAATGTTCCTTTTATTTTCTTTTCCAGGGAACACTCTACATGGTAAAAGAATGAATGGAAGTGTTCTTCTTCAGGTGGAGTCTTCCACATAAAAGCACTCCTACTTCCTACTCCCTTTCTAGGCCCCGTGCCTCTCACAATCAGAGGCTTGGTGCTCTAGAGCTCTGGTTGTTCCTAAACATACCCTGGCTCCTGCCCAGAACATAGCCAGTCTTCCTGTTGTGTTTGAGTTGGACCTGGTCTTTATCTCTTTAGTCCTGTGGTCCCTCAAAAGGGTCTTGCTACAGGTTCCTCTAAAACGTCTGTGAATGCACATAAGAAACCATTCAAGACTGGGTGCTGGTGGAATACATACACACATGCGCACACACATACACACACACATACACCCCAACAGGGCAATGGAAAGAGGGAGCATTGAGAATCAGAAACAGCAGGGCCTAGGACTAGCTAATGGTGGGAGGCTGACAGAAGGACCTGACATTGCCACACAGGTCAACTCAGTGCAAGGAAAATGATGTCGTATTTTTTCAATTCCTGCCACCCTAGGATCTTGATTTAGTTTCATGTCTACTTTTTGCTATGAAATTGCTAAAGCTTGTCCCAATTTATAGACTATAAAAACCTGAGGCTTAAATGCATTCACTTGCCTACCCTAGATCCCAGAGTTACCTGACTACAGAGCCGGATTTACAGGTAGACATGGCTGTGCCTTCTAGAACCTAGAGGTGAGTGTTAGGTGCTGGGGTTGGTTCCAGGTGTGCTACAGAGGAGGATATAGACAGTAGGTAACTAATACCCAGAAAACAAACAGCTCTACCATGGACTGCTTCCTACTTCCCCACCGACCCTGGAAAAGAGACTCATTCCCTTGAGTACCTGGCTTAGTTGGCTTAGTTTTAGGAAAAAGGTTGGCATGCTCTGGGACAAAGCAGGTTGTAAGTCCTTCTGACCAGCCCTTCCCCCTTGGGCTGTAAGCAGATGCAGCTGGAGGCAGGTGGGGTTTGCCTAGTCTTCTTACTGCCACAGGGCCCCAGTCCTCCTCCTTCCTTGCCTGCCTGCTTTCTACGATTAGCAATCTACCACCCAGCTGCATCAGACTGCCTGATCTTTTCTGCCGAGGGCAGCCTTCCATGCCTGAGGCCTCTGGAGATTTTCAAAGGTCACCAGAAAAGGGCTGCTTCTCTGGGTTCCAGCTTATTGGTCTACAGGAGTGCTGCATTCAAGGTGTCCCATTTGTATAGGTGTTGAAGGGATCTTGCACATTGAGGCCACAGATGTGCAACTGAGAGGACATCAAAAGGACCTTGGCCCTCTCTGCCATGTCCCCACTTGGTACTGTTGCAGGACCAGTGGTTCTTGACTGTTGTTTGGCTGTAGTTTTAATCAAGTAACATTTCATGTAAAACTCTAGTTGGTAGAAATAGACAAAAGTAGGCCGTCCCTGTGTAAAGGTGAGCAGATGCTGGAGGCTGCAAGTTCAGAGCCTTTGTCCCCCAGGCCTTTCCTGGTCCTAATATCAGACCAAACGACCCCGACCCAGTTTCCCAACCATCTGGAAACTGCTGTGCCACCCCATACCTTTTGACTTACCAGGGAAGAAACTGCATTCTAAAGATAATGGAGTGTTTCTGCCTTCTCATCAACAACAACCAAAAAACCAAAAACCAACCAACCAACCAACCAACCAACCAACAACTGAGAGTTATCTTGAGTATCCTGAATATGAAAACTTAGACTTCTCTTCCAGTTTAGGACATCTTGTTGGAACGCTTCCTTTATTATGCTAACTTATCCGTTGTGAAAAACAGAATCAGATAGGTAGTCTCAAGGTATCTATCCTGCATGGGGCACTGTGAGAGGACAGGTCAGTGGCCACCAAAAAAAGAGACCCCCCCTAAGTATAAACAGGGTGTTGGAGCAGCTTGTGTAAAGTGTTATGGTATGGGTTGAATAGGAATAGCTTGAATAAGAATGGTCCATAGACTTACGTGTTTGGACACATTAGTCTATAGGGAATGGCACTATTAATAGCTGTGGCCTTCTTGAAGTAGGTGTGGCTTTATGTGAGGAAGTGTGTTTCTGTAGGGCCTAACTTTGAGGTCTCAGATGCTCAAGGTAGACCTAGTATGGCATTCACTTCTGCTGCCTTTGGATCAAGATGTAGAAGTCTCAGCTCTTTTCCAGCACAGTGTCTGCCTGTGTACCACCATGTTTCCCACTATGACAATGATGGAATAAACCTCTGAACTGTAAGTCAGACCCAATTAAATGCTTTCCTTTATTAGAGTTGCCTTGATCATGCAGTCTCTTCACAGCAACAGGAAACCTAACTAAGACCTATATAGTAATGCAAAAGTCCCCTCTTTGGTCCAGCCTGAACAATAAGGATGACCTTTTAACTTGAGTGGAAAAGAAAGAGGAAGGCATTAATGTTTTGGTGCCAGAGTCTGAGAAGTCCAAGATCAAGGTGTTGGCAGCTCCAGGGTCTGGTGAGGCCCACTTTCTGGCCATGAGACAGAGCCTGCCCTCTCACAGAGTAGAAGAGCCTGCTGTGTGAAGCCTGTAACACCTTTTGGACAGCTCTGCTGCAGTATTAAATTACCTCGCAAATGTCCACCCTGTAAGAGAGTAGCGTCACACTGGAGTTTAGGTTTCAGCGCAGGAACTTGAGGGGACGTGCTCATGTCGACCCTATAATGGAGCGAAGAGAGAAAAGGTAAGCTGAGATTCGGACCCTGGGAACACGTTTAGGTGCAGTTCTGGAAGCCCAGTAAAGAAACTGCTAAAGTCAGGTTGCCCCCGATTGCCCTTTCAAATCAAGGGGTTAAAGATTTCTTTAAAAACCCTACAGTGCCTTGGAAATCAGCTGAATGGCCTTTCTGTACAGCTCCTAATGTCCCGGGTGCACTACCTGGAGTTCTGATGAGATATAAACGGTGGGTTTTATGGGCAGCGGCATGGGCCAGTGGGCTAAGGACAGGCCAGGGAGTCAGCAAGGACGCAGCCTGGGCGCCTGGTGACCGCTTGACTCAAGGTGTGACCTTGGGCTGGTTGCTTAACCTGTTTACACCTTAGTTTCCTTGGCTGAAAAATGGGAGTTCTGACACCGCTGAGCCTCACAGGGGGGCCATGAGCAGAGCTAATTGATGGCTGAAGTGCACCCTGGATGTCTGGTGCTAGTAAACAGCTAAGTAATTACGCGGCGCCTTGAAGCTGGCAGCCCACACTCAGGGCACTCTTCCCAGGCTGAGGGGCCTCCGAGTGAGGCCCAGAAAGCCTGGCTCAGCTAAACGTCAGCCACTCTCCTCGCCAGCACCTCCCGGGTGAGTCTCTCTCAAGGTCATTCTTCATCTCCTGGAGAGCTGTCTCCTCGGGCGCTGACACCTCTTCTCTCAGACCTGTTTTTAACCATCTTTGCTGCAAGGTGTGGCTCCTCCCCATCTTTAAATTGGCAGTCTGATGAACAATAGCATCCACGGAGTGGCCATTTTACGTGAGACATTGTGCTTGGTGTTTCGCACAGCTTCTTTGACAGACTCTTCCCTACAGGGACATGTAGGAGACTCCGCTATTCCTAGTCAACAGATATGGATGCAGAGGCAGGGAGCCAGGGCTCTGAGCACTGTTTGTAAGAGTTTGCCCGTCATTGGGCTTTCTTCATGAATGAGCTCGCACAGAGGGCAACAGTCTAGAGTTTGCCCCAGAGTTCTCTGGCTTCTAAGATCTTGAGCTAACTCTTTCTGTCTTCCCTGTTAGCCTTTCATTTCATGTGGTGTATAAGGTAGAGATACCAGAGACATCGGGGTTCTGGGGTACAATTAATCGTACAATCTCTTCTTGTTTCTACCTGAACTTACTGTTAAGGCTTGAAGCAAGCCACCTGGCCTTTCTAAACGCATTTGTTTCTGCTGATGTCCCTTTTGGTTCTGTGTAATTCTGACTGCAGTAGGGCTATAAATTGTGCCCAGGACACCTACTTCCTGTTTATTCTCCGATAAAATAAAAAAAATATTAGGTACCTGCTGTCCCTGCCTAGGATAAGTGATCTCATAGACAGAAACTATTTTATGTGTAGTGCACATAAAATACACACACATGCTTGAATACACACATACATACATGCACACAACCTAAACACACACATATATGCTGGAACAAATACTACAGGCACACACGCACACACGTGCGCGCATGTATACACACACACACACACACACACACACGCACGCACATACACGAGCACCCATACGCACACAAGGTTAGGAGGAGGAGGAGGAAGAAGAGGAGGAGAAAGAAGATGAGGAGGAAGAGGAGAAGGAGGAGGAGGAGGACATCTCTGTCCCCAGGAGCAGAGCAGAGTCCTGATGAGGAGGCAGAACCATCAGCAGCAGCAGATTTTGGGGTGGTATGGATCATAAACTGACAGATGTAGTCTCCTACCATTTTAGGCCTACCTGATGAGATTGTCAGTGGGCAGGAGTTTCTGAGCTGTGTTCTAAGGACTGCTGCCTGAGAAACCAGGTGACCCATCAGTTCGTCTAAGGAGGGATAAAGAGCTGGGTGCAGACATGTGCTATTCAAATCTTGTCAGGAGGATTGCCTTAGCTGTTGGCAGAGAGCCTTTTACTGTGTGTCCACCGAGTCCTAGAGGAGGCCAGTGGCCTACCCCTCCTAGAACTGAGAAATGACATCAGCTCTCCCAGCTGCTTCAGAAAGACATGGAGACTCTGAAGGGACAGTGAACACCACATCTCCACTGTGAGCTGGCAGATTAATGGCAGCACAGTTTAGTTTTATATTTCTCAAACTGTTGATGGCATTGTGACATTAGATGCTAAGCTGCCCAAATTCAGGACAGGCAGGGCATCGTCAATCTTTGAGCATCACCAGGACAGCAACAGTAGTGCATGCACATGTATGCTGCTAGATGGCTCATTTCATGCTCCCCACAGAGCTCCTCCTCGCTTCTCCTTACACTCTGAATGAAAGCCTGGTGACAGCAGCGTAGTCCTTGGTGACCCATGAGGAGCGGCCAGAGACCATCCCACCACCTTTCGTTATCCTCTTCCTAAATTCTGATGCTCTGCACCTGTGCACAGCACAACCACGTTTCACACTTCTCCCTCTGAGCCCCGAGGAGAGGAACTGTAGGAGTGTGAGCCTCTGTTAAAGCGTGCCTTCCTGAACCTCTCCAAGTGAATGGGATCAACCATCACTTCCTATTAGCACAACTTGGCCTTTCTAGCAATGATGGGCAGCCACGAGCTGCTTCCTGGATCACTTAGAGCCATAAAAACTGTGCTGTGGCCTCCTACTGCATCATGGAGGGCTCCAGGGACCAGCCATAGGAGGCTGAAGGCAGGAGGAGAGAGCATTGAGAACTCTGTGTCTTACACTAAATTGCATCTTTACCCAGTGGCCCTCCCTGAGGCTCAGGCTTCTCTGCTAGCTTAGTTCCTACCCAGAAGGTGGTACCCGGAACCTTCCAAAGACAGGAATAGTAAGTCACAGCAGAAAGATGAGTGGCTGTCACTGCTGGAGCCCTTGTCAAGACTTGTTTTCAGGTCCTATGTAATTCTCCACTGGTCTACATGAAGTTTACAGACGGAATTAGCTAAAGTGCTTAAAGGTCCTACAAGGGGCAAAACTGGGATTCTGTAGGCATGTACTTCTTGCTTCCACAAGAGCCTGTTAGCATGCCTATGAGGAGGGCCCAGTAAGGTGTCTTAAGTCAGCAGGAGTAATTTCTTTTGGAGAGCAATATAAGAGGCCTCGGTGGATAATGGTGAACACACAGCATGTATTCCTCTTCTTCCAAATGGATCTGTACAGATGCTATTTCCTTTTATGTTACCAAAGAGGTGTGGCTAGAACTTCAGGCATGGTCTGTACAGGCTTCTGCTGAGTGTCTGCCTCTGTTGTACCACAATACAACAGAGAGAGGTTTGCTGCCTGACCAAAACGGAAAGAAGATGACACCAGAGCCCTGATGTGGAGTCACTGTGAACTGGTCTGAAAGCAAACATAGGAGGAGAAGATCTGCAGACCATCCCTCCTTCCCCATTATATCTGTCATACATCGTGGGCATGCTGTCCAAGGAGGCCAGTGGCCAGGACACTCTGACAGGAGCGCATTACTAGAGCAGAGAGGTCCCAACTTAGCCTGCATCCTGGAATCCTTCCTAGAATGACATTTTGCTCCTTCATTCTTTGAGTAAAAGTTTCTGCCAAAGGAACACAGATGGAGAGGGGAAAAATCAGGGTTGAATTTAAATAGAGAGTAAAAATGTTCAGAATGTCAATATGATCATCCTGGGGGGAGAGGGAGAATGGCTGTTAGGTAGGTACTTATTATCTGTGAGCTACACCTGGAGTGTAAGTTCCCTTTGGGAACCTCGCAGTTGTGTGGAGATGACCCTTCAACCCTTCAATCTCTCCTTACATCCAAGTCCTGGAGGCTCCTTGAACTCTTATGTTCTTATGTTCTTATGTGTTCTTCTCATGCAAACACTGCCTCTTCCTTTCCTCTCATCCCCCCAAATCCATGGCTGGAACATGCTGGCGTGTGTTGTGTAACTGGCTTTAGAGGTGTGAGATTCGTGTTTTGGTAAGCTGATGTGGTGTACCAGTTGGGGCAAAGGGGAATCTCTGGCAATGGGAACCACAAGCAAATAATGGGCTCCTGATTCCACTTACCTTCAAGGTCTGCTTTGAATATAGGATCTCATCTGCTTCTCCTTGCTCTTTAGAAACACCCCCACAAGGCTTGCAGGTGCAGGGTGATTAGAAGTCCTGGATACTGTTTCTTTCCTAACCCAAGCATCCTCACACCCAGAAGAGGTATGCTGAGAATGGGTGTGGATCTGGCAATAGCTGTGTTTGTGGGGAACAGGCCTGTTGACCTAACAGTGATGTCCGGTCCTGCCCCAAGGGTGCCCAGAACTCAGATGAGAGGGCTGAACCTGATAAACCATACTGGCAGCAGAAAAAGGTCAGAGGGAGGAAAAGATGAGACGCTGAGAAGAATGGACAGCAGCCTTTGCCCTTTCTTCTCCTGAGCACTGGGGCTTGGAATTTGAAGGCCCTAGAATGTGACATGTCCTGACATTTGGCATCTGAGTTTATGGGAACCAATGAAATGACAAGAGAAACCACTGTGTTTGAGGCTAACCCTAGAGTAGACAGAGCTTTTTCATACCAGTTCATTGGGAGTTCATGGGCTATGTGGACAAAATTCTCAGTTCAGACTGTCAGATTGTTCTAGAAGTGTAAGTCAGGGTTACTATCAACATCACCAAGTATGTAAGTGGCAGAGTCAGGACTAGAACCCAGACCTTGAGACCTCTAAAGTAGTATCTCACTGATTTTCCCCCTAGAACTGTAGAAATAACCCCAAAGGTCAGGACTAAACTCAACAACAAATACTGTGCAGACGTCATATGTAAAGACTTTATTTACTTAGTCCACCTCCTAGGTAACAGATGTTTCTCACAGATATGTTTACTGAAATCCATGACATAGTGAATAAGCCTGGCGCCTTCCTGCATCACCCTCTCTCCGAGTTACCCATTCTAACACAACCTTCTCTGGCATATTCCTTCCGTGTACATACTGCAGCTCCCTCCAGGTGAAGTATGCTTGTTAGCAGTCCAGAGTCTTTGTTCCCATGCCTACTTCACATCCTCTTTATCTTGGAGCAAGCCGTATTGAAATGAAGCAACGTAATGAAATGGTCTGTAAACATCATGGAGTGAAAGCGGGAAGATGAGTCTTCCCTCCTATGTGAACCACATTAAATATTTCTTAGAAGATGAAATGGCCCTGGGTTGCTAGAAAGCCTTGCTGATGAGTGGAGCGTGGGTGAAATAGAATTAAAGATTGGGGGCGTGGTTGGACACATTTAGAGCGAATCTCTTCATCTTTCTTACTCTGAAAGCCTGAATTTCTGCACCTCTTCAAGGAAATGAAAACTGGAAATGCTAAAAAGGATGCATTACTGGGTGGGTGTGGTTAACTCCGGAAGACAGCTAGGCACGCCCATCCATGGCCCCGTACTCAAAGGAAAAGCATTGGATCTACATCAAAGGAGACTGAGTGGATGCGCACTTATATGTTTTAAGTTAAAATGAAATGTTGAAGGTGGATAGTATAATTTTCTCTGATTTCTCTCTTTAACCAACTTTTTCCATTAACTGACCAACACCAGTCTATATCGTGTCAGATAAAAGGGATCCTGATCTAATAGCTAACAGTTATTGAGCAATTATTTGGTGCCAGACACTATACCAAGTGCCTTTTATGTAGCATCTCTTTTAATCCTTACAATCTGCCCACGAGTTAGATACTAATAGCATCCTAGGGTGGCACATGGGCCAGTTTTTACAGGTCCTGGGCTCCTCTGCCTCCCACTTACCTTCCTGTCTCTTGCCAGCCAACACCCCATTACTGAGCTGCACCTCTTGCTACCAGCACCTTGACTCCTACAGCTGTTTGCTAGAAGGTTTGGAGTTCCCAGGCTCCTTGGGAAGAGCGCTGATAAAATCTCAGGAAAGAGACAGAGGGGCTTTAAACTGCTTCAACACAGGTTCCAGATTTCATGATGGAGACGAGGAAGTTGACCAAGAAACTTGAAGATGGGAGCCGTGACACAGAAGAGCTTTGGAAATGAAGCAACCAGAATAAAGCTCAGAATCTGGCCCCTTGCTGTGATGTGGGATTAAGGTTAGAGTGAGAGGGGATCTCTAGAGAAGCCCACCTTAGGCACTCTGGGGACAGGTGACATCAAAAGCTGGGCTGGATTCAACTGTTTCTTACAGCATGTGAGTCAGAGGACAGCTTCCTAGATCATCCTGGGGTTTATAACTGGAGTCAGTAATGTGAGCCAAAGAAACACAGAGCAGAGCCTCTGTCAGCTAGGGCCCCGTGGAGCTACACTTCTCCAGTAGAAGCTGATTGACTAGGTGGACAGAGTCAAGGCAGAGGTCTGATGCCCAGTAAAGTCAACAAGATACAAATTAATGGGACAACACAGGATAGCAAACATAAGGAAGCACATGCCGGGGACATTTGCTGTCTGTGTATCTGGCAAGGTACTTAAATCAAGGATGCATGCACAACAAACTCTTATAATACAGGGTGATCGTATCCACAGCCCAGTTAAAAATAGGCGAAAATTCTTTTTGAGTTTTACCTCACAATGACTTCAACTTCACTGGCATTCTGGAAAAGGCAAATTCAAACCACAGTACGATAGTGCATCATCTACACTAAAGTAGCTTACACTGACAGTTCTGATCTGACCAATGTTTGTCAGCGGTGGTCGACAAAAGGTGCCCAAGTGAGGGAATACATTGTCTGTAGGGAACTTAAATACAACAATGAAAACCACTGGAAGAAATATGCTTTTCCTATCACCATGTATCCACCCTTCAAAACAGTGTTAGTGATAGGACATTCCTCCCCAGCTAAGACAGGTTCTCCTACCCCCACCATGATCTCACCTTGGCCATCTTGACCAGGAGATGATGCCATTGCCATGTAAGTGTGAGGATTCTAGTCAGGCCAAACTCCCCTTAGAGAATTGCTCGGCAGTTTCTTCTACAATTAAAAAGTCACACTTCCGTCCCAGTTAATTTTCTGTGCCTGTGATAAAGAACTAGGCCCCAAAGCAACTCAGAAAGTAAGAATTTATACTGCCATGGTCTGGGAGGGTGAGTCTATGTCAGCAGGCAGCAGGTAACTAGAACGGGAAGGTGAGAGGTCACATCTCTAACACATACAGAAACAGGAAGAACAGGAAGCAGAACAAAGCTATGCATCCTCAAAGCCCACTCCAGTGACATAACTTCCTCCAACAAGACTCTGTCACCTAAAGATCCCATAACCTCCCAAAACAGCATCACTAGTGAGGGACCAAGTCCTCAATTACATGAGCTTCTGGGGGAGACTTCTCATTAAACCACAAACAACTTCTATATATCTACCCAAGAGAAATGAAAACACATGAAACAAATGTTTGTAGCATCTTTGTAATAACTCCCTAATGGAAACAATGCAGACATTGGTGGATGGATGTATCATCTCGTGGTATATCCATATAGCCCACTGCCGTTATAGTGAGGAGGGAGCAAAGCATCCATACTCACAGGATCATGGACCTCTGAAATGCCACTCTGAAAGGAGGCTGGAACAGAAGAGTCACTGTCACTGCTTCCCTTTGTTTGAAGACCAAGGGTAGAGGAAACTAATCTACAAGGAGAGGAAAACAGGACAACAGCTACCTGGAAGCTTTCTGGTTCGGGAGTGATGTAGACCGCATAGAAACACTTTTTGCCAAGTTCATCAAAACCATGTACCTAAAATGAGTTCACTTCATTGTGTAAGCTGTATTTTCATGAAGGATGAAGGTGACATTGTAACAACGCAGGGAAATCCTCCTGTCAGGACCAGGATGGAAATTGATTAAATCAGATATGTGTTCCAGATGTGGGGTGTGTGTGTGTGTGTGTGTGTGTGTGTGTACTCCTGATGGAATGCCATAAGCATTACAGAAGCCTGCCTGTGACCCATCCTTGCAAGGTCATGTATGGATGTGTATTGCCTGTAACTCGTGTGAAGAACTGTACCTGTTTTAACTCCTTCATGGGTAGTATTTTTTTTTCTCTCAGTAACTTAGACTCTTTTTAAGTTCTAATTTTTTCCACTGGCTCAGTGGTTAAAAGCAGTGGCTGTTTTTCCAAAGAAAGTTGGTTCAATTCCCAGCACCTACACAACTATCTATAACTCTAGTCCCAGTGGATCTGATATGCTCTTTTGTTCACCTTAGGCACCAGGCATGGTGTACAGACATACAGACAGGCAAAATACTCAAACACTTAAATTTCTTAAAAATGCAGTGATAATCTTAAGTATTAAATCTATTAGTTGAATTATAACAACAGCAATAATGATGATGATCATAATAATAACAGGTAACACTCAGAGACTACACAGGGGCCAAATATTATGCTAAGTGATCTAACTGTGCTGTTATTACTCAACTTTCTTACAGACTTGACCCTCTAAGATATTACCTTCCTGCTGTAAACAGGACAAGAATTCAGAGCTGCTCCTCAGTAAGTCCGAGACAACTGCAAACTGTAGCTCTACTGGCTTTATAGCCTGTGTAACTTTTATCATTTAAAACCTGCCTTGATTAACACAGAGTATGTCTACAGACTTATGAGCTATGGTGGGATGTTTTGGTTAACTGTGTACATTGGGTAGGTGTCTTAGGGTTTTGTTGCAGCATGCAGACTTGTTGCTGGAGAAGGAGCTGAGAATTGTACATCTTGATCCATCTGATGCAGAAAGAGATTGTGTGCCCCACTGGGCATAGCCTGAGCATAGGCGACCTCAAAGCCCACCCTTACAGTGATACACTTCCTTCAACAAGGCCAAACCCACTTCTACAAGGCCACACCTCCAAATAGTGCCACTTCTCATGGGCCAATCATTCAAACACATGAGTCTGTGGGGGGGACATACCTAGCTGAACGACCACAGTGGTAACTAACTTAGAGTGACAAGCATGACTGTCACCTTAAGTATTTATCATTTCTTTGTGATAAGAGCACACAGACTTCTCTTCCTTTCTATACTATTTTCTACAGAATGAGCTATTGTTAATTCTATCCAAGCTTCCATTCTGTAGAGCATCAGAATTCATCCCTCCTATCAGACAATAGAGCTGTGCTCAGCCTCTTACTACCCTGGTCATTGCTATTCTGGGTTGAACTTCTGAGAGATCAACTTTTTTTTTTTTTTTAGATTCCACATATGAATGAGAACATATGAAGTTTGACTTTGTGTTCCTACCTTGTTTCACCTCACACAGGATCTTCCAGGGCTGTCCACACTGTCGATAATGGCAGGATTTCAGGATTTATAAATGTCTGAATACTATTCGATGTGTATATGCACACGTTTTTTGTCCACTGGCTTGTTTGTGATCAGTGAGGTGGATGAATGTCTTTGCTAGAGTGTTAGTTAACCTTCTGTCTCTGTACTAAAAGACCGTGAACAACATCAACTTAGAGAAGGGAGAAGGATTTATTTTGAATTATGCTTCCAGAGAGATAGAAGTGCTCACGGCAGAAGAAGGCATGGTAACAGGCAAGAAAAGTGTGGTGGCAGGAGCAGAGAGGTGACTGGTCATATTTTCCACACACAGGAAGCAGAGAGAGAGGGCACAGGAAGTGGGATAAGTCTATAAATCCTTAAACTCACCTCCAGTGACGAACTTTCTTCAGCAAGGTTCCATTTCCTAAGAGTTACAGAACTTTCCCAAACAGCTCCACCAATTGGAGAAAGGCATGAGCCCTGGGGGACATTTCTCATTCAAACCACCACAGCTAGTATACACAGTGCTGCAGTTGTCACAGGTGAGTTGGGCTTGCTGATGACACTTCCTCTGGTAAAACCCCAGCCCTGGGATCCCTGGATCATGCAATAGATCTGTTTCTGGTTTTTGAAGAACTGCAATATTGTACTGATGATTATTCTAATAACATCCCCACTGTGTGTAAAGTTCTTTTTTCTCCATCCCCCCAGTATTATCTTTTTCTTTGTCTGTTTTTTTGGTAATCTGATGCTGTGTTCATGATACAAAGCCCCCAGGCCTCCATCCCTGGAGAAGCCAGACCACAGAATCTGGTGCTAAACATGCAGGTTATTGAGGAACACATGTGGTCCTTGCCCTGCCCTTCTCCACATGAGCCCTCCTCTCTGTGTTTCTTCTCCTACAGGCAGAGCCTCCTGTTCCTCAGGCTGGCTTTCAATTTGAAATTATGCTGGGGATGAGGTTGAACTTTTGCTCCTCCTGCCTCTACTCCTTACTGTTAGGATTACACATGTGTGCCATCATGTCTGGTTTTTTTGTTTTTTGTTTTTGTTTTTGTTTTGTTTTTTTGTGATCCTGAGCACTGAACCGCTGAGGCTTTGTGCATCTTAAGTAGGTACCCTACCAACTGAGCCACACTCCCACACCCTGAACAGTAACTTTGTAGATGATGTGGGCTAGTTCCATGCCTTAAGCATTCTACCAACTGAGGCACACTCTCCAGCCCCCCATGAACCTTCTTTCCTTTGCTCTTTTGCTGTTCTGTGATGCTCGGCAGGTATGCAGGCTCACTGTGTGAGGAGATCCTGTTAGGTTCCTTACGGACTGCAATCACCTGCAGTCAGATGCCTTCTCCTCATAGAGGCTGGAGGCAGAAGGACTTCCTCCATGACCTCCTACTTCTGACTCTGGTTCTACTACTTTCCACCATTCCTCCCCCAGCATTCAGTGAAATTTATTTTTTTAACTGTGACCCTGACCGTTCACATCCCCTGGTACATTCTAACAGAAGCCTGTGTTCCTTCCATGTCTACATTAGTTAAAGAAGTCATGCAGGACTCAGTGGTATCCTGGAGGAATTTTCTCAAATCCACTGTGGTTTGCACTCTGAGTCTCAAGTGCCAAAGTGGGGACCAGACCTGTTTGACAATCAGAGCTAGACATAAACAAAGAGACAGGGCCGGCGAGCTGGTTAGACTTTAAGTTGGTCCAGTCTCTCGTATGTGAGACCTGTCTGAAGGTCTGAGAGAGGACATAACAGGATAGAGCAGCCCCCTTGCTGGGGAAGAGTTATATCTGTAGAAGAAGAGAGGAGAGAGATAATGGAATCCAATAGTGTTCCTGCAAACGTGTCATCTTGCTACTGCTGAAACTCTTTGAATGTGTTAAATCCTTAATCAGAGTAGCCTAAAACTGCAATGACTACATGGAGACATGTTAGTCCAGATAAATCCTTGAAGGTTTCAAAGATCTGAAGGGCCCACGCACTTCTCTCTGCTGCAGCTGCCCTATGCCCTTGCCTTCGTGATGTCATTATTGAAGTTTCGCTCTCACCGTGCATGGTGTAAGTTGACATTGACAGTTGTAGCACTCTCACACCGACTCTGGAGGGTTATTAGCTTTGAAGCTATTTGGCCTTGAGCACTGAATTCTTTTTTGAGCTCACACTGGCTTATAATATCTGAGAAAGCTTGCTCTATTCTGGCCCCAGCTTGAATTAGGAGAGGAGGCCGCTTTCCAACTTGGAATTGACACCAGCAGGGACAGAATGGAGAATATTATCCATTTGTGATGGGCAACAAAGTTAGTGTTCTTGGGTCCCCCGAGACCTTCCCACCGACTTTCCACTTTAACATCAGAGTTCGCACTGCAGCCTGGGCTGGCCTTTGACTGTAATCGCTGCACAGCCTCACAGCTGGACTCAGAGGAGGACTCGCAGAATACATGGTCCTCTGGCCTCTAATCTGTTTGTTATTAGGCAGTTGGAAACCCCTCAGTGGGGCTGGGAGCTGATGTCAGAAGAGTATAATTCAAGTGTATGTTTTAGAAAGAGCAGGAGGGGGAAAAGGTCCCTTCTGTGATAATTTGCATGTGGTGAATGTACGTGTCTGGAGGGATTAATTAGCTGAACAAAGCTGAAGAAGGGACTGCCAGTGAATTGGCAAAAAAGGGTGACCCTGGGAGCTTCTGACTGCTCTCGGTTCTCTCTCAGGACTTATGCAAATGTTCTGGGAAGCTGAATCTAGGGGAAGAGTGGCCCACCATCTTCAGGGCCCTCCATGACCAGGCTCTGGCTAGGATGGTTTTCCAGAATCAGGAAAGGCTTTCTTATCACTATCCACAAACCATCTATTCTTCCCAAAGCAGCTAGGGAAACGTGGCAGAACAGTCTCAGTTTCCCTGGGCACTGCCTATGGTAAAGGATGAGTCGTCTGGAGACTTCTGGAATGCTTTCTTACAAAAGAAATAAAGAACTCCCAACTTTGCCAGCTGCTGATTTGGGGAGAAGAAAAGTTTTCTTTGGATTATCACTTATTTATCTACATGTTCTTATTTGTCTCATGCCTATCACTTATTTATCTGTCTGTGTGAAGGTCAATCTTCCCCAATACTATTGACGTTCATAATTCATAGGCTGCATCTCCCCTGATAAAACTGGTTTGGAGAATGTACCAGCCTCGGAGCTTAAAGAAACCCAAATTAGATAACTTCAGATTAGAGCCGGCCTCTGTGCTTCAGTTGCCTGAAATGAAGTCAGCGCCAGGGCTGAGCTTCAAAGCTAAGGAAGTAAACATGCCCAGGAGAAGAAGCGAACTGAGGGGAGAGCATGTGTCCCCCTGGAAGCTGGGATCACGGAGAGCAGCTGGAGGGAGCGGGTTAAGTTCAGATCTCAAACAGAGCAAATGAATCCTCCTGGTAGCTTTCAGTATCACTGTTCCTCCTCCCTCGTAGCTGTCAGTAGGGAGAGAAAAATATCCTTGCATGTTATTTCTTTGATACTCAAGAAAAGAAAGAGAATATTTCCTAAATCCTAGCAGATGTCCCACCTGTCATTTCTGAGATTGTTGGGGACATTAATTAAGTCAATGACTACTAAAGGCATGATGTTGAGTCTTACGGTCAGTGTGATTGCGATAAGAAAATACATTAGAAAACAAATAGTCTAATCTTTAAAAAACGCTGATGAGACCCATGGTTTGTTCTTTAGTTCGTGAGGGGAGAATACCTGTAAAAACCAGATGTCTGTATCCAGATGATTTGCATGCAGACCAAGGTAACACTGTGACCTGGCTGGCTGTGCCTATAGGACTTCCACACTATGAGTGGTGTAGATTCTGACATTTTTGTATTCACTTATTTAAGCAACTGATGGGTGTGCCTCATCTTCATTTACTCAGTGTGGCAAAATGATAAATTGCACTCAAAGATTTCCTTTTTCTATTTTTTTTTACCTTAAGGCAAATTGGTGAGCTTTGAAAACAAATCTCTTCTGAGTCTGTTAATAATTTCTAAAGAAAAGAACAGCCAATGGTTGAGTAAATAAGCAATTCTTGATGACAATTGGAAAACTGAGTAACACTATGTGTGAATGTGTGTGCTTGTGTGTATGAAACCATAATTGTTGCCTAATTAATCCTATGACTTAGGAAGTCCTACACTGGAAGGTGATTTTGCACTTTATGGTGCTATCCATACACAGATAATGACTAGTCGCTAGTGTTAGAGGGGTGATAGCAAATGACAAGGGAAGTGTGAGAACGGTCTGAGGGTAATTTAGTCATTTATAGACAGCTGCTGTAGAAGGTGGGGGTATCTGACCAGCAAGTGTTGAAGGGCCACCCAACAAAAATGTTTTGGTTGGAGTCCTTTATCAAATGTGGGGAAGAGGGCTTGGTGGATTTTGATTCTTTTCCAGCCAGGGAGCATATGATTTTCTGAAATAGAATCTGCGCTATTATCTTAAGTGGGAGCACACAGAAGCCAGGCATTACCTCTCATTTTAGTGCAATCACTGTAAGTGGGAGCATGAAGGGGTGGGATCAGATGATGTCAAATCCAGGTCTAGCATAGTGATGAGAGTTGAGGAGTTGAAGTCCGTCAGACTAGGACAGTGGACTACATGAGCCCCCCACTCTCACCCTTGTGTACTTTATTTAATAAGCTAGTCCCATTTTACAGACTGTGCTTCCTAAGTCTATGAATTTGGGGGTTGTCTTTGAGTAGAGTAGGTGGCTACTTCCATCACTCCTTGTTGTTACACATTTGTCAAAGTTCCCTACATCCCGTCCAAACCCCCTTCCCAGGGCCCTGACCTCACCTCTTCTGTCTTTTAAGTAGCTGGACTCCTCTCTGCATCATGCATGGCTGGCTCACCTCAACAGAATGAGTCCTGATTTTGTCAAAACTAAAATGTACACGTTCACTGAAATTTGGTTGCCTGTGGTGAAGAGTGGAGAACGACCCTCCTAAATATGCTGTGCTGCAGAATGCCTGACCTACAGACAGGGACTGGGGCCGGTTATGCTTTAATCTTCCCTGCTCAGGTCTGCAGAGAACCTTCAGCACAAAGTTCCCGGGGCTCTGTGTGTTTTCTTAACAAGCCAAGCTTCTCCTCGTGCTGGGTGTGATTTTCAAAAATCTTTGCTGCAGAACAGCAGAGCTGGCAGAGGCAGAATGGGTTGCTTCAGAGTGTGGATAGCTTAATCAATGCAGTTTATGACATTAAATGGTGTTCAATAACATTTTAGAGCTGACCCCACATTCATCTGTGTACTCTTCCACTCCCAGGTATGGATAGTCTCATAAACAAAGACCAGCAGGCCTCCAGGGTCAGATGCAGATGTGGACTGAATCTCTGTTCACCAGCTTGGAGTAGCTACTTCTTCATCTTTCTTCTTAGGAAAAACTCTGCCTGCCTAGTTTACCATAACAGACTTTAGAAGAGCAGTGGCCTCTCTTGATGTTTTCTTCCACATCCCCTACTTCCTCCTGACAACTACCAACACTCTCCTCCCAAAAGAACACGGCCGTCCATATCCACTTTTGCGTGGAGTATGAGGGGCTCAGCTAGTCTTTCCAGAGTCTTTGATTTTAATTCAAGGGATACAAGCCTTGAGGACTTCTCAAGAGGATATCTTGAAACTTCAAATTGCTCTTGCCTTTTTAGGGACATTAAAGCAAGTTTCTTGTGCCCCTAGGCTTCCCGGAGGACACTTCCAAACACCAAATTTGCTTTGACTTAAAGGGAGTTGACATGTATGCACTCAATAGAATGGTAAGGAGCCACGAGGATAAAGATGTAGCAGGTCACAGGCTCACACGCCATCCACATGCACAAACTCCTTGTATTTCTAGACACTGATCTCAGCTTCCTTAATACCGCCCCACTTGTCAGCTAGCACTATATATGTCTCTCCTAATTTCAACTGTGGTCATTAATTTTTTTAATTAAAAGTTTCATTCCTTTTTAGAGATAGTTTAAATAGTCCCTTTTGGAAATCTCTGTCCTGTTTTGGTAAGTGCTCATTCTCCATTCCAAGATGGAGTGGAATGATTAAGGATGCTTCGGAATCATTTGACGAGGGGGACCTACATGGAGTCCTTTGGATCTTTACTGATCTTCATGGTTGAGTGTCCTATGTGGGCAATCTCCATATACCTGGGCTTCTGAGGTAATGTGCTGGCACGCAACTCTTGCCTGTGTTTCCTGGTCTCAGGGCATCTGAGAAAACCTCTATCCTAGTCATATTTATCCACTACATCAGACTTTCTAATACATTCATATCCCTAGGGCCCCAATTTACTCTCCCTAAGATGCAGAGGGTCTGGGGGCATTGCTAGACAATAAGCTGCTCTATTTTCACAGCTTCCCCATTGCTGTTCACTCTGTTGGCAGTGACTGTGCAGAAGACTTCTTTAAGCCTCGTAGTCTTCTTCTGGAATCCTCGAAGACAGTATGATGTTAGTCTCCTGATGCTGTTGCCTTGCTCAGATATTTCTAACATGGCCTGCCATTGTCAGGACCCATAGCTGAAGGGGAGAGTGGAGGACACAAGGACACACACAGCCTGTCTCATCTCTACTTACCCCTCCTGAATTTGTGATCCAATCCCTCAGGCTATGAGCACCCTCTCTCTACCCCCTCACAATGGCATATAGTAAATTTCTCGGATCTATTCCACCAGGTATGGCTCTCGATATACTAATGGGAGCTAAAGGAATTTAGAAAATCCCTTCCTTTCTCAACAATGCTTAGCTTTGAAGACTATTTTCTTGCTTAGGAGGTCAGGGAAGTCAGCTTTGAGATTCAGGCTGATCAATGGCCTCTTTGTTCTGGGCCGTATCCCTGGGGCCATGAGCCTCGTGCCTCAGCCTTGGAGGTGGAAGACAGCAGGGGAAGGTGATTTAAGATGAAACTAGGAAGTCAGAAGTGTAGTATTTGCAAAATATGGTTCTTAGCTTTCATGAAGCACAGTTAAACACTCCCCTTTTAGGACATGTTCATTTATACAATTTTCCTGTTTGAAACGGTCCATAATTTTCAACTTCCTTCCTAAAACTTTTCCCCCAGAGTCCTTCCTATGTACTTTGAAAGACTGCCTTTGAAGGATTTTATTCCACTTTTTTTTTATTACTGTTTTTCTGCCTTTTAACAAACAAAACTGAATCATCAATATACACGATTTCTACTTATTTGTGCTATCCCTAGGACTCAAGCCTCTCCTTGTGTTGAGTGCCCCTTACACCCTTGGATCCTGTGCTATAAGGACACTGTGCAGACCAGAATTCCAGTCTTGTGCCTGACAGGAAGCGTGATGTCTTGGTGGCAGCATGCTGGGTGGTAACTGTGATTACTGCTAAGAAAAAGCAGGCAGCTTAGTTTTCAGTAGGGGAATCAGCTCTCCCGTTCTTTGCATGCTATCTCCATGGTAATAGCCATGACCCCAAAGAACGGGGCCCAGCATTGAGAGGAGCAGGTTTTCCTCATGCTTGTCAAAGCATGTCAGTGTTCTCTGGCGGAATGTGGTACAATTCTCCTAATGCAATTAAGCAGAGCCTTTCGGTTTTTTCTTTTTCCATGGAAATGCACACTTACAAATGTCAGGCTGGCTTTGCGGTCACCAGACTGGGAAGGACTTTTGTTACAGAACCCAAAACCTGGCCTAACTGCATGTTTTGCAACAGAACCCCAAAGTTCTCATGAACTTTTCAACTGGCGAGTCTGATTAGGAATGTCATAGATTCACTTGAGCTCTTTAACAGACAAGTTTGAGTTTGGTCTTGGACTCAGCCTCTGGTTTCATTTTCCCCAAAGATTTCTAACAGGGAAGTCTCATGCTCAAACCACTCTCCCCCCCCCCAAATCACCTTGTCAAAAGGTTGTATTCTCCAGGAGGGCTTCAAGTAGAGACCATTTGGTGTCTGTGCATCCACAAACCATCCAGTTCTGCTTGTGTTCTCTTCCCTCGAGCTGGGCTCCCTTGGCACATACAGGTCAGAAGTACACTTCGAAGAGCACAAATAATTGCAAGCTTTTACATGAATTTAGATACGTAGTTATTATGCACATAATCCATATTTTCAGATTTAAAACCACGCAGTAAGTGACACCCCCCTCAAGTGTGTCTTTTGATCCTCTATGCCAAGTGACTCTGACATTTCTTGAACTATGCCGTTCCATTTTGGGATGGAGAAAGGGGGCTTTATTTTGTTTTTGCCCAAAGATGGCAGAGATTTTTAAAAGGGAGAGAATTGGGGCTTGAGTTGCAACCAGAAAAAGTTGTGACATAATGGTATTCCACAAGTGTCTCCCATCACTGTGTGTGCAGTGTCTGTAAGAACCGAACTTTCCCTAAGGGTACGACATGTTCTAGCACCCAATAGCATCAGCTCTGGGTTAGCTACAGGTGTAGAGCACAGTGTAAATGCAAATGGAAGAATCCTTCATCAGAAACAGGGAAACACACTATTGATTATAGACACACAAAGCTGCTCTTCCAACTTCATGGTCCCCTCTCCTGATTCCTCATGATCTGTTGGTTGTCTCTGTTGGCTGCCTGACCTCACTTTGTAACCTCGCTGGCGTCAGCCTTGTGTCAATCCTCCT
Source organism: Grammomys surdaster (assembly GCF_004785775.1). Lineage (NCBI taxonomy): Eukaryota > Metazoa > Chordata > Mammalia > Rodentia > Muridae > Grammomys > Grammomys surdaster. The sequence continues at coordinate 4,169,604 of NW_021620772.1, read as the reverse complement.
TTCTCTGCTTCCCAAGTGCCGAGTTATAGTCTAAGCTACCACATGCAGCAGTGGCATTTTAAGTGAAAACAAAAACAAAAGGCAAAAGGAAACATTGAAACCTTAACTTTGGGACACACCGTTTACCATTTCTGTTTTGTGTTAGAACATTAAGAACATTTAATTCACATGTAATTGTGAAAATAGCACAATCCATATTTCAAAGCTTACTCGGGGATCTTGTTACTAGCATAGTGGAAACACTGTGAAGAACTACATCAACAGCTGTGCTTCACGTCTTGATCTGTGCACATTCTACTGCCATGCTGCTCAGGGCTAATGGCTGGGGGAAGAAGAGCTGAGGGGAAGAGGGAGGAGGATTTTCCTATCCCTCCCTTACTTCAGTTACCATTTTTTACTGGAAGTGGTTGCTTAATAAACTGAGGCGACAAGGGTACGATGGGGTTCACTGGCTGTTTGTGTTTCTAAGAATGTCATTGGCTTTTTCTGTGTTTGAAACAAGCTCTGGTTGAAATGAAGGTGACATCAACTCTCAGGGCTGTCAGCATCCCCCATTAATCTTAGTTGGAGACGTAACACACCTCACATTCACTTTGGGTCTTGCTGAACTCTCAGACATCACAGTTCTACTGAACTTTTGTGCCCTAGAGCACCCCAAATGCCTTACATCAATGGCAGCAGAGAGCTGTCTCCTGGGCTCACCTAGTTGCTGTTGTCCTGTCAGGCTTCATTTTCAAACCTCAAGATTAAGGGGAAAAAAATATCAAGAATTTCCAAATAGCGACTGGAGAACATTTAGCCATGTGCCCACATACCACCTGAGGGTAGGCTCCTGAAATGATTGGGAGGTACTTGCTTCTCTGAGCTTCATAGGACTCTCTTTGAAAAACAATGTTATGTCAGTGGCTCCCATCATCCAATGCCACAGTCCTTACATTTCCTCAAAGTCTCTCAAACATCATAAAGACTGTAATGGCAACATATAAACACCTTTAAGATGACTATATATGGTGACAGATTCCCTTCTATGACATGCTACCCATTTAGCACAAATGCAGTTGGTGACAACTGTGCCATAGGTAAATTTCTCATCTTAGTTGCTTTTCTTGTTGCTATGACAAAATACTCTGACAAAGAAGTTTCTTTTCTTGTTGCTGAGACACAATATTCTGACAAAAGCAAACTTTATTTTCTATTACTGTAGCCCGTGATCCCAAGCATAGACCATCCCAGCAGGGAAGTAAACAGAGCACACACTTGAAGCAGCTGATCATATTATATCCACCATGAGTAGAAGAAATGAATGCATGCATGCTGATGTACACCTTGCTTCTTCCAGGATCATTTGTCCAGGGAATACTCCTGCCCACAATTAAGATGAACCTTTCCATATTCCTGAACGTACTCAAGATAACCCCCACAGTGATGTCCCGCGGCCCTCAAGTGATTCTGGATTCCATCAATCAGTACTAGCTATCACAACTTCACCCCTTGTCAACTTGAACCCAAACACGTCACTTTGAAGCCATAACCTTCCACACCTTGTTCCCATAGTCCCATGTTTATCTCATACTGTAGAATACAGGCCAACTTTCAAATGTCCCATAGTCACTAGCAGTTCCAATACTTTAAAAACTCAAAGTTTCATAGCCATGAGTTAAATCAAAATCAAGTTACATACTTCAAACATATAATGACACAAAGTAAACCTTCCTGCTCTATAAAAGGAAGAATTAGGGCATCACAAGGAAGGTCAAATCAAGACAAAACCTAAACCTCACAAGGCGACCCCAGATCCTGCAGCTCCATGTCTGGCATCTGGGGATGGTGGTGATGTAACATGCTAGGCTTAGGTATTCCTAGGGAGTCCTCTAGCTTTGCTTCCTGCAGCAAACAGATTTTTCTCTTAGGGCAGCTCCAATCCATGCCTAGAGCCTTTTTTGATGGTTGTTCCATTGTCCTGGTATCTCCAACATCCTGAGGTTTCTATGGCAGCTTAGACTTTATACAGAGGTCTCTGAGGATCTGTCCTCATGGACTCTTCCCCTGCATGCACTGCCTGGCTTCAGTTACTCTCCATTATCCCCTGAACCTTCTGTCTTTCACGGCTTTAAATTCAGTGCCACAGGATGACACTGTCAGCGTCTCCTGCCAGCTTCTCCTCAGTGGTTCCAGACGTGGTGAGAGTCACAGCTGCTTTCTTGTCTGCACTCTATGGGTTCCGAACTTTAACCACCTCACACACCTTTCCTCTGCCAAGCAAATAATTTAGCATCTTTAAATTTAACTTCACTCAAGTTCTCAGGACATACCAAAAATAAGGCCACACTAATGGCTAAAATGCCACAGGAACAGGCTCTTACCTGCATTTCTGCCAGAAGAATGGAAACTTCATGAGCCAAGGCTCCTCAGCTCGTATTTCTCTTGGCATTACTCTTCTCCCTCTGTTAACCTCTCCTTCCAGCATTCAATCCCAGAGTACCAAATTTCTCCACATTCCACCTACAAAAAAGTTCCAAAGGTCTAAGAACCATATGGGCAAATTTGTCACAGCAATGGCTCCACTGCTTGGTACCAGTTTCTGTCTTAGTTTCCTATTGCCATAATAAAACACCTCGACAAAAGCAACTTAAAAGAAAGTGCATCTCACAGTTCAAAGCATAGTCTATCATGGCAGGTGTGTGGTTTGAATAAGAAAGGCCTCTCTAGGTTCGTATATCTGATTGCTTAGTCACTAGGGAGTGGCACTCTTTGAGAAGGATTAGGAGCTATGGAGTAGGTGTGGCCTTGGTGGAAGAAGTATGCCACTGAGGGTAGACTTTGAGTTTTCAAAAAAACACACCAGGCTCAGGCTCAGGCTCAGGCTCAGGCTCAGGCTCAGGCTCAGGCTCAGGCTCAGGCTCTGTCTCTCTCTGTCTCTCTCTGTCTCTCTCTGTCTCTCTCTGTCTCTGTCTCTGTCTCTCTGTCTCTCTGTCTCTCTGTCTGTCTCTCTCTCTTTCTGTCTCTGTCTCTGTCTCTCTGTCTGTCTCTCTGTCTGTCTCTCTGTCTGTCTCTCTCTGTCTGTCTCTCTCTCTGCCTCTCTCTCTGTCTCTCTGTCTCTGTCTCTCTGTCTCTGTCTCTGTCTCTGTCTCTCTCTCTCTCTCTCTCTCTCTGTGTGTGTGTGTGTGTGTCTGTGTGTGTGTGTGTAAATCAGGATATAGAACTCTTGGTTACTTTTTCAACACCATGCCTGTTTACCGCTATGCTCTTTGCCATATTTATGGATCAAGCCTCTGAAACTGTAAGGAAGCCCCATATTAAATGATTTGTTTTTATAAGAGTTGCCTTGGACATGGTGTCCATGTTCATAATCACCCAGCCTAAGATAACTTGCTTCCTCTTCACAAAATTTACCATGTAGGAGGGGGACACCAAACTTGAAGCAGTAGTGATGAAGTGTGAGCACTACCATGATAGCCCTGGAAGTCATGAGGACACAGGAGCACAGAGATAGTCTGGGAGGCTCAAGAATTCAGGAAGGTCTGGGAGCTCTGGTCTGAGAGGAATGATAAGAGATCATTAGGAAACAACCTGAGATCTTTTTTGGTTCTTACATTCTGTGAAATACTTGAGCCTATAATTTGAAGAAGTTATAGTATTTTTCCTCTATAAGTTGGAAATAAATAGAACTGATCAGCTCATTCTTGGGGTACATTTGTTGTCCCTTTCTTTCTTTTTAGGGAATGAGAAGGGCCCTGTGCTGCTGGTGGAAGCCAAGTTATACAGTCCTGTGACACTGTCATTTCACCTGGGTGAGAACAGTCATTTCTGCTTTGCTGGACTATAACTAGAATGCCTGCAGTGTGGACAGAGAAACCAGATTATCTGCTCAGCCACTTCTCAGAGACCTTCCTGACCTGCCTTCAGGCTGTGTTAAATGGGTGTCAAGAGAATTAAAAATGGTCCCCTGGCTCAGCCAGTACAAAGTAAATACTTTTATACCAGCCAGAAGAGCTATGGACTCCTCCCTGCCTTCTAGAGGCAAGGCATCCTCAATGTCTTAGTCTGTTCAGTCTGTGGTGACAAAATGACATGGCTTGAGTGGCTTACTTTCAGTACAAATGTATTTCTCTCCATTCTGGAGTCTGGCAGTCAGAGCTCATGGGGTTGGTATAACTGTGCTCTGATGAGTGCCACCTCAGGATTTTAGTGGGAGGTCCTATCCTTTACCTGCTGGATAGTAGAGAAATCTCTCTGGGGTTCCTTTTACATGGGCACCAATACAATCATAAGGACTCCACTCTCATGATTTAATCACATGCATGGCTATAATTCGGTCACACACTCCTCTGTAATTCACACACATCCCAAAGGCCCCATCTTTCAATACTACCAATTTGGAGGTTTCAATTTCAACAATGGAATTTGGGAGACTACAAGCTGTCAGTCCACGATGTTCCATTTCCTGGTGCCCTGTGTGTGGTGCGAACTCTGGTGGGCATCCCCACACTATTCTGGAAGATGGAATGCAAATCCTATTTTTTTTTCATATGAACAAATGTGTTCATAGAGATCTAGTTATTTTTTCAAGGTCTCACAGCTAGTTAGTGGCACTCTGGGGCTCATATCTCAGCCTACCTATAAGGTTTTCCCAATTTTCTTATCATAGAACTCATGTAATGTCTCATCTGAATCTAATGTATGATTATAAGAAGAGCTGACAGCCAAGCACCCTTCAGACTTCTACAGGCCATTCTTTCTCAGTCAAACCATCTTTGACTTCGTGGTTCTTGTTCATTGCCCAATCCAGTCTTACACCAAGAAACAGTAACCATGTACCACCTACTTATAAGTACCATTCACATGCCAACTGTTACGTGCTCTGGTGCTGAAGTGAACAACACATCATGTCTGAAATCAGTTCAATGCTCACCAAACTGCACTTGATAGATACCGTTGCAGCCCACTTTCCTGAAGAGTACAATATTGTGCACAGAATCTAAATAATTTTCTTGATCCCACATGGGGAGTAGATGCTAGAGCATGGGTTTGAATTAGAGAAGTTTGGATCCAGAGTCTATGTTCTTCAGCCATTGCATTTGCAGTATGTCCAATCTACACTAGCTTTAAAGCCTGCCAAGAATCTGTCTCTCCCATTCGGTAGTGACATCTTCTTCAAAGCAATTTCATCTTGTGCCTAGACTTCAGTGGGCCTTTTATATTAATCTCTTTGCTTTCATTTTACAATTCCCCTAAAATGTTTTCTTCACAAGTAAATAAAACAGGTATTTAAAAATATATAAATCAAAAAAATTAAATAAAAATATATAAATCACATTCTACCATTGTCTAGCACAGCCTTGCATTTAGCTTACATAGTTCTCAATGGTCAGTCATTTTATTATCTTATATCATGTACTATTTCTCTTCATTCACTGGCCTCTATCGCCACTGGCATTTCAAGATTTCTTGAATACACCAATTTGTGCCACAAGGCTTTTGTGCAATTCAACGTTCATCACATGTCTTTTGTCTTTATGTATTTCAGCTCCCCAGTTATTTTCAGGTCTTTGTTCAACTGTGTGGTAGACCAGTTCCTATGTCACTATAATTTATGCCTACTAATACAATTCCTTGTGGAAGAAGAACCAATAATTAATAGGAATACAGCCCCCACAGTGAATTTATGAGTTACTTGACTTTTGGCTAATCAAAAGGAACACCATCTTGGTGGGTCTAACCTAATCAGGATAAGACCTCACATGAGAAAGAAGAACGAAAGGACTGTCTCCTTATACCCTTGGTGATATAGTCTCTTTGAGTGTCATAGCTACAAAGAAATCTCTACCCAGGAGCTTGGAAGAGGACACTTAGCCTTAAGGGAGAGGCCATTTCTTGTGGACCTTTTGACAATATCTTATAATATCTAGCCAGAGGACACAGCTAACCCATGCCCAGATTCCTGAACCATGGGAAGAATGAAGTAATAAAGTCCTTTTGTGGTCAATTGTGGTTTGTGGGAATTTGCTTTGTAGCAAGTATCTGTGACAGGACCCTTCACCATGCCCTATCGCTCACCCCTTTTCCTTACAGAGTCTTCTGTTAGCTGAGGTTATGTTATGCAATTATTTAATACATCTGCCTAGTTCTCTGCAATTTTATTTCCTGGCAGGCAGGGACATTAACCTGCTTGCTATTGAAGGCCTTGATCCTCAGAGTGACAGTGATTTGCATGCAAAGGACATTCAATAAATATTGTTGAATAAACACGTAAATAAATGAGTGTGTTTTCTGTGTTTACCTAATTTATAAAATAGTTCTTATAGGTATATTTCAATCTAAGCAAACATGGCATGTGGAATCTCGATTTATGTATAAAAAGAGGTTAGTATTGATTTTTATTTTCTAAAAGATCATAAAATATGAAACAATTTACCCCAAATTCCACTTCAGTGCAACTTCTTTTGGAGCCCGTGAATGGCATAAAGTAAGGCAAGCCTGGCTGTCCAGAGCCTCGCTGCTGTTTCCTTTGACAAATGTTAGTATATCTGAATGTCAAACATACAGAAGCGGGACAGAAGACAGGCAGCCTCGACAGCCCACGCTTGTTGAAAGACATTGCTTCTAGAACAGCAGGTTGAGTGGGGACATACAGGCTGAAAGACCATCAATGCCACCCAACTGTCACCAATCATAAATTCACCTTAAAATTTCTTTAGGTAATGGCAATATTCATAGCAATTTCACCAATCCGTTTGAAATGTTATCATGCTGAATTGTCTTATGAATTAGAAACTCATAGCCACATGATACTGGAAAGACCTAAACTTTCTAATGCTTGATGCTCCCCACTGTTGGTTCATTTCTACTGATAGCTGGTATACTGCTATGTTTTCAGTACTTTTAAGGGGTATTTTAAGATTTGAAACCATGAGTACCAGAACCAAGGGCTTCCCAGGGCTCTGAGAGCAAATCACATTCTGTGTAGATCATCTGCTGGGCACCTTCTCAGCCATTGTTAGGCTCCAGGATGTCCCTTTGCCTCCAGCAGCACTTGTGACATTCTCCCCAGAGAATCCCAAGAGCAGGAAGTCACTTCTAACTTCTCAGGCTGCATGGCTTTTGCTGCACTTGTACAATCAAATATGGGGAAACCTAACTCTGGAGCCAGACAGTGTCACAGAAACCCTCTGGACATTTATTCCTGGCTTCTATACACTTATCCTTTATTATGTTACAATAAAAGGGCAAAGTGTTCTGTAAAATTAGCTGTAAGACAGACCCTGGTTATTTACATTATGGAGATCTGTTCAGCCCTGTAGGACTAGTCTGCCTATCCCCTGAGGCTCTAGGCTGTTAGGCCAGGTTTCCATGAGCAACTTGCACCCCAGCATGCTGTTAGGATTACCCTCTGTGTGTTTTGTGAGTACATGGTTCCAGTGTGTCCATGAGCTAAAAGCTAGATCTCCAGCAGAGCAAAGCTGTGATGTGTTGCAACCTTCCAGAAGAAAGGTCCAATGTAAAGGAACTAGACCACCAGCTGTTCTCAAAAGGGATGCACGTTAGCTTTGTGGAGCAAGGCAGTTATTCTTGTAGAAGTGAGTTGCTTAAAAAAATGGCAAATGTGACCTGTGACTCTCTGGTATTTTGTCTGGTCATGTGATCCATCCCACATCTATGCTACATCATGGCACTACCTACCAAACCACACGTAGTCAGGAGAACTTCATCAGAGCCAAGCATAACTAATGTCAACCTTCCAGACCTCCAAAAATGTAGGCTAAATAGACTTCTTTATAAATTACCCAACCTCAGTCATTGTGTTATTGAAATGGAAAACATAGTAATATTGCATTACTTAATTTTCTATTGCTATGATAAAATACCATGTCCAAAGCAACTTATAAAGCAAGCATTTAATTGGGTTATAGCTTACAGTTTCAGAGGGTTAGAGTCCATGATTGTGGAGCAAATAGGTGGCAGTAAAAACAGCTAAGACCTCACCTCATTTGAAACCTCAAAGTCTCCGCCCAGTGACATATCTGCTCCGATAAGGCCACACCTCCTAATCTTTCTCAAATGGTTCCACCGATTGGAGAGCAAGTATTTAAGCATATAAGCCTTCGAGGGTCATTCTCATTCAAATCACCACAAATGTCCTTCCATAACTGTGCTACAGCCTGCCTTAGTCCTCTTCAGTTCTGCCCTGGAGTACCAATTATATACCTCCTATTCTAGACTGCATGCGCTCCTAAGGAACGATCTTCCAAGACCCTAAGAGAGGAGACTGCTCAGCAATGTGCACTGATTAATAACAACAGTAATACCAGACTCTTGAAAGGGCTTGGCATGTATGAGGCTTACTTCTGAGTGGTTCTTGTCCAGTAACTGACAGTAATCCTATAGGGAGGCACCATTATGATCAGCCTTGGTTTCTTTTCTGTTGCTGTGCCAAGATACCCTAAGCAAGGCAGCTTGAGGGAGAAAGGTTTATTTGACTCACAATTTCAGATGATGGCCCACCACTTGGTATAGTCAAGGCATCGGAAACTTAAAGCAGATAGTCACATTACTGCCTCAGTGAAGAGCAGAGGGCAATGAGTTACATGCATGCCCGTGCTCAGCTGGCTCTCTCCTTTCCATTCAGTCCCAGGTCCAACTCATGAAAGGGTGCTGCCCTCATTCAGTGTGGATCTTCTCACACCAAATAACCCAACTAAGAAAAGCCGTCACAGGCAGACCCACAAGTCATCCACACAACTTCTCAATGGTGTGCCTAGAGATCTGACTCCTAAGTGTCAGGTTGACTATACCAACCATATTTCTGTGTCTCAGGTGAAGACCCTGAGGTTAGAGAGCTTTAGTAACTTGCCCAAATTGGCAGACATGAAACTATGGAGTGGGCAGAGGGGAGGTCAATGATGATAGAGAGTCAGCAAGATAGGACATATCCAGAAGATGTACCAACTTCAAGCTCTATTTTGCCTTCATACCTGATGCAGAAGGAGGTTCCAGGAGGGTTATCCAAGGCAATGACCACCCATTATGATCACGTCCTGTCAGAGATCCACAGATGAGACAATATCATACAGAGAAGGGTGGATGCCCTTGTAGAGATGCCTACTCTCCCGCAGAGAACTTAGGTCTCTTATGAATACTGGTTCTCTACTGCCAGCTAGAGGAGCAGCATTAGAGTCCTTTACAGGAGCTGGTGAACATCCAAGAAGTTGTAAGGCTAGTTCCCAGAACAGCACAGAGGGAAAGTGGTAGCTTCACACTGGGCCTTGCCAAGGAACTAGAACAAGGTAGTTCTTGTTGGTCCCTGCAGCTCCCACTGGAAGGGAAAATGTACATTTGGGGCAGCAGGAGCTATGGCTCTCATGGGAACGGAGCTGCGTCAGGGAAGCCCTAACCACAGAGAAGTGAAATGGTGGCAAAGCAATAACAGAAACAGATTTCACTTGGCAATGGTCTAGAAGGAAGGAAAAAAGGGGGACAAGGGTGTAAGAGGGCCATTCACCCATGAAATACAGATGCCCCATAAGCATTGGAAATACATCCTGTTTTACTAAAGGAATACAGACAGAAGCAAAGCAAAGCAAAGCAAAGCAAAGCAAAGCAAAGCAAAGCAAAGCAAAGCAAAGCAAAGCAAAGCAAAACAAAACAAGACATAGTTTCAAAGCAAGTTGCTGTGATGAAGCTTGATTGTGATTGTTGAAAGGGGCAGGCTGGTCCAGGGAAATCACTGCATAATGCTTCTTTTCTTTCATTCTTTTCTCTTTTTTTCCCCAGGGCCTCGATAGAGCACTTGATTCAGCATGCCAAGACTGAGCCATGTCCCTAACCCAGGTGTTAAATCTTTGGAAAGTGCTTGCCTTAGGCAGCTATCTTACAGAAATAATGGCATACGGTGGCTCAGATGCATGGGCAATGATATCCAATCAGAGCAATCTTTACAATACTATGAAATCTAGAATAGAATGTGCATCTATTCAAAAAGGCATGGGCAGGGAAAAATGGGTATACTTTTAGTGGTTATTATGTGCACCCAGCACTCATGGAAGAAAAACAAAGTATGAAAGTATGAAAAAAATCTCATTCAGTAAAGAATACAAGGCTCATTTTTTTTTTAATTTAAAAAAGCAGCAACATACATTTCTGCATAGAAGAAAGTCTTGAGAAATTACTGATATTGGGATTGATCCAAAGTTCCATAATTGTGTTAGTGCATTCATGCCTCTGTATGTGTGTGTGTGCACGTGTGTGTGCATGTGTGTGTGTGTGTGTGTGTGTGTATGCATATGTGTGAATGTATGTGCTTGGCAGTCACTGTTAACTACCTACAAGGGCCTGTTTCCTGCTTCTTCCTGTCAGTACTCCAACATTATTTATAATGTTTATAAATAATTTGTATCAACCCATCAAAGTAGAATCCTAGTCAAGTTCTAGGTTGCATCCTGACTACCTTACACTGATTCTAATAGTTTCTGTCCCTGTCTGGTGGTGATTGGTTACCAGAGGACATGTGACTTGGCCTCAACCAGGAAGAGGTGATGGGAACCAAGTCATGGATTTCTAGGAAAGATTCTGTTGTTTTTCAAAGTGGAGTTGTGTCTTCTCCAAAATGGGCTTCTCTGAATATGCCACTGAGAAGGACTGTAGATGGTTTGTAACTGTAAAAAGAACAAACCTAAAGACCAAGTCACACACAGAGGACAGCAGAGAGAAAGCCCCTGCACTCTCGTTGCTGCGGTTGCTGAGTTGGCCATATCTGGAGCGGGTGGCTTACAGACTTTAAGGACATAACCAGTGACAATTACCCCATCACTGGAAGCCGGGCATGGTCTCTTCCACGTTAACTCATGCTTGAGTGTAGGAGCAGAAGGACTTTTGCCTCCTATTTGCAGAGACTGAGTATAAACTCCATGAGGTTATTTATATAAAGTTCATGTCTGCTTTTGATATTTCCATAGCTTACAAACAAGGTATAAAATGTAAAACCGAGTATGAATCTGTCCTCCCACACTCAAAAAGGCAGTGAGGTTAGCCCTGACTCTGGGGTCAGGAAAACTTTGCCTCTGATATTCAACACTTTGTCTGGGGCTGAGAAGATAGGCCGTAGTTGAAACACTTGCTGTGCAATCTTAAGGCTCAACATTTGGGTGCCCAGCACCCACATAAATATCAGGTGGGCCAGATGACTAACCTGTAATCCCAGTGCTTAGGAGGCACAGATAGGGACTCCAAGGGCAAGGGGGCTAGATCAGCCAAATGGCAAGCCTCCTATTGAGTAGCTGAAGTAGAGATAATGATGTTTACTTGACACCCACCTTTGCCTTCACACACACATAAATGCCCACATACATATGTGTTCTCTTCCCCCACCTCCAAAAACAAGTGCTTTGATTTCTCGGGTTTGGCCCTAAGCATGAGAGTAACCCTGGCCACTGTGTTCTAGCAGACACTAAGCTGTTCTAGGATGAAACATATCTGACAACTCACTGATTCATTCTATTCCCCAAACCTCCAGTTCTAATTTTTATGAGGACTTGAGTGCTCCTAGAAAACTGGAGATTAAGAGTAAAAGGTAGGAAACCAGGTTTGATAAAGGATGGTGTTCTTAAGGACTGGTCATGTAGCTCAGTGCTAAAGTATTAAAATATTTGTTTAGCATGCACAAGGTCAAAGCATGCCTGGCTTTGACCACAAGGCAGAACACTGAGAAATAAATGAAGAGAGAGAGAGAGAGAGAGAGAGAGAGAGAGAGAGAGAGAGAGAGAGAGAGAGAGAAACGAGGAAGAATTTATTTGGGATTGTGATTCAGGGGATACAGTCCATTGTGGTTGGAAAGGTATCCTGGAGAGACAGGTCCTATCCAGAGAGTCTCAATCTGGAAGAAGGACCAAGACTATAAACCTCTGTGCCCACCTGTCTCTGCCCTAGCTACCCACATCCTCCAGCGATGTTCTATCTCCAAAGCACCATCAACAGTTGAGGGTCAAGCTGGACTCCCCAGCCTATGGGAGACATTTTACATTCAAACAATAACAGTGGTCAGGTCTTGTTTTGACCACAAAGGCCCAGGTTATGGACTCAAATTACATCTTTCAGGGCCCCAAACACAATCTTATAATCCCAGATACTAGGAAGGCAGATTCCAAGTCAATCTAGGCTATAGAGTGAATTCAATGCCAGCATGGACAATTCAGTGGGTTTTATTTTTTTAATTAATAAAATAAAATAAAATAAGAAAGGAAAAAGAATTGGTTTTGCACTGGGACACTTGGTCACGTTCCCATCCCCAAATACATGACATGTGAACACAGCTTCTTGTAGCTGTTTGGCTGTTGTGAATGTAGCAGGCATGCGTGGTCCAGTGCTCCAGTTTAGGCAGCTACAGGGAAGCATAGGAGCTGACAGTCTGCTCTTTGCAACCTCCACATGATTCAGCTTTAGCTTAGCATGTGGCCCTCCGCCTACTTCATGATTGGTGCCTCACATGGGTTCAGAGGCAGCAAATCCCCCACAGCTCCTGGGGCCCTCTGCTCAGTGGGCTATAAAACACTATTACTCTCAGCAAGCCTGGTCATCAGTAATAATGAGACGGCTTTGAAATTGCCACTATGAAACCCTAAACCAGGCACAGACCTGCGTGTTGGGCCAAGCGCTTGGAAAAGGTTGGCCAAGGTTCGCACACACTAGCTTGGGTTTGAAGGCGGCTTTCTCGGCCTGGGTTTTTTTAGAGCCTGGGTCTGTTTCATCAGATGCTGGGCTGGGTGGTTGTGAATGGACTGATTTACTGGGCTTGGGAAGAAAACAAGCAAAGCCTGGGGCTGGGAGTAGTTTTCGCTTTGAGGTTTTGAGGGAAGTGATTGAAGCTGGAGTTTTGCCTTTGGAGGGAATTCTGGTCCTCCCATTCCAACCACATTCCCATACGTCTTATATATTTCTCTCACCCATACCCCAACCTTCCAGGATGCAAGACGCGAGTGAAGGGAGCTATCTTGAACAGATTGGTTTTTCAATAAATTGTTAACATATTTTTTTAATATGTGATTTGGATATGGAACCTCAGAAGGGGCTGGGTTTCTCTTAATAAGATTGTTAAAGTCAGGCTCACAATGGTCCAGCACAGCACTTCTTACTTTGAACAAAATCTGACAAATAATATCTGGGTTGCCAGAGAGCATCAAGAAAGATTTGCCCGTGGATATCCTATATGCCCAAGCACTAGGGTGGTCCCACACACTACATAGAAATGGGAATATAGTGGTCCCTTTACATTACATCATGTGTATGTTTAAGACCCCAGTTTTACAGATGGCATGCCAACCAGAAGTCCTATCATGAAACTAAGGCAAAAAATTCCAGAATGGGAAAGGGAGGACAACAGTAGCCAAGAGGGCCATCTGAGGAGCCACAGCTATGGTGGTCCTGCAGTACAGTAGGAAGTGAACTGGACATCAAAACCCCACTTCCTTCTCCCATATCCTGACTTCTCATTGGTGCCTCTCTAGAGCTAAGCCCCATCAGAGCAAGAAGGCAGGGAAGCACACAGGGGTGTGGTCTATAAAAGTCCTGGTTCCTGGCACAACATGCAAACAAATGTAAATCCTGCATAGTTCTGTGGTTTGGTAAGAGTCTGTAGTTCCTGACATCTTTACATCACAACAGGGCATCTCTGTTCATGCTGACCCCACTCCCTTCCTCACTCCCTGTTCAATGCTGGGTAGAGAGACTGATGCTTCAGTCAAGCACATGCTGGGATGACTGTCTTCCAGGCACTTTGCTAGGCAAAGTCTGGTGGAGAGTCAGAAAAAGCAAATCTTCTCTGAATAGACTTTTCAACCTGTTTCTGGGGAAGAAAAAAAAAATCCTCTATTCATTTGTAGCAGAATAGTAAGGCTTCTGGGACATTCTCTGGTATTATTAGAGGCTTTGTATGTGATGTATAATTTCTTTCTGTTTTAGTTCTTTCACTTGCAAAATGGTCACCATCAAGGTCATCTTCCCCCAGAGTCATAATAAGGAATGAATGAGCTGATATGCAGATATATGTCCAAAGACTTTCCCATCATATAAATCAGTATTGTCATAAATTTTACTGTTATTTTTGGTAGGTCTTTGTCAATCTCTGCTTTCATTTTCTGGCTCCAAACTAGCAAATAACTGAGGAAGTAGCAGATCTGGAACTCTACACTCACCATTTTTGAACATTTCCTTCAGAAGAAAACCTTGCTAAGTCTGTGCTTAATGGGCTGTAGTAACACTGGTATGGTTACCTTTTCATGTATTTGCTCTATATACTTTTGTATAATTTTTAAGATATGAAGGATGTTCATCTGGATGCTAGGAATTTGGAAATGATTGAAGAGTAATGGATTTAATTGAAAGAAAGCAGGGGTGATGGGGAAAGTTTAAAAGGCTGCATGTAGTAATGCAGAGTGATGGTTGAGAAAGCATAGTCTGGGGTGGAAGGATTAGTGAGAGAAAGGCTAAGTCTCTTCTTCAGAAAAGAGAGAGCAATGGGAAGCAGAGAATGTGGCAAGAAGGATTCCCCGTCTGCCATGAGGATCATTCCCCCAACAGAGATATGTATTCACTAAAGAGCAGGCTGGGGAGCCCTTTGCTGGAAGTACCCAGGATTCTCAGCACAGCTTGCTAAGTCTTCCCCTGTGGGACCATACTTGAATAGGTCAAGAGCCAACTAAGGCCAGAAGAATAGACAGGCAGACCTGAGTAAAAAGCTACATGGCCTGAGGCCTCTGGTCCCATCACTTAGAAGTGGGGAATCTGGGGCTGTGCTACAGGGAGTGTGTAGATCCTTAGGCCCACCTGAAGCTCCTATTCCCCAAGGGTGTCAGCCCATGTGGTGCACACCTTGCCAGCTGGCACACCTCCTAAAACTCTGAAGTCCACTTTGAAGATGAAGAGTCTTTGTTGACTGGTCAGTTGAAAAGTCATCAGACACACATATGGAAATTGTGTATGGCTCCAGACACTTTGTTGGCTCAAATCTGATCCATATTGCAATGTTTTTAAAGGCTTTCCACCTGAAGTTGAATGCAGAAGTACAAGATTAAGAGTATTGAGATTAGGAGTAACTGGGTGATGCAACACATCTTAGGTGAGTTAGGGATAATAGCTGTTGTCCAGGATGGCCAGGGGCCTTTAGGTGGCAAGATGCTTCGCTGCCTTTGGTGTCCTGAGGTCTGGACATGCAGATAGGAGGTCAGAAGAGTAGTCTGTGCTCTAAGAAAAGCACTGGTATAGAGAATCACAAGAAGTCAGAGTGAGTGAAAGACCTACTTATATGACAGGACCAGCCTGTGCTCCAACCTTGGGATCCACCCCTCACCTTGCCAAAGCCATGGAGCAAAAAACCTGAGGTCAAGCTAAAAGACTCAAGCACAGGAGAAAAAGAGGAAGGATCATGGGGAAGAAATTTAAAAGGGAGAAAAGGCCTTGACATCTAAGAGGCTGTGAGACGGTCAGACGCTCACACTGTGAAAGATGCTCACTGTAAAATACTTATCTCCATGGCTTTTAGGAATCTTGGGGTAAAAACAAAGTGAAGAAGAGGAGGACAAGGAGAAGGGGGAGGAAGAAGAGGAGGAAGGGGAAGAAGAGGAAGGGAGATGGGAAAGGAAGAAGAAGGAGAAGCATCAGGGCAGATATAGAAATTCTTTATTGTCTATTCTTCAGCAGTATGTCTGCAGTATTAGGAGTGTCCTGTCAAACCTGTAATAAAATGTATCTTAAAGCATTCTTGCAGACCAGGGATGGCAAATTCTCTATAAACAGCCAGATAAGAACTAAGTGTCTTAGTTCTAGCAGGCATTTCAACCACACAGTTCTGCATTTCTAAGTGAAAGTAGCCATAGATGATATAGGAAAGTAAATAAGGCTCAGGCTGGGTTCCAGGACAACTTATTTTCCAAAAGCAGGCTGACTGAATTTGGTTGTAGACCACCATCTCATTCAGGATCTGAGCTTTGTTGTGTACACATACTGATCATGTCAGAAGCTTGCTGAAATTCCAACATTAGTAGGTCTGGTTATGGGCCTGAGAGAGTACACTTGAACATACTCCTGGGTGCTGCTGCCCCGGACACAATACTATATAAGAAGTAAGGATTTAGAAGCTTCTACAATCAGTGCTGCTAACACAAAGGCCAAAGAGAAGCATGGTATTCAGGGAGTGGAAGGGGTTTGTGCTGGCCAACAGTTGGGAGCGGTGAGCAGCTTCTGGTCTTTTACAGGTCCTGCTCTCTAGTGCTTGTATGAATACTGCTCTGCCTGCCTGGTTATTCTTATTCAGAAGAACTGGAAACCCAAGTGTCTACAAGGCCAGATACTGATTTTCTGAAAGTTGGCTCTATGATTTAAAATCTGTACACATCAAATAAACACAGATTTGGAATGGTTGTTGCTCACTATGCTACCCGACCCTTCTAGCTTCAGATCCTTGACCAGCCACCCCAGATAGTGCTGTGCTTCTGATCCATGACAGGAATGTGGTGCACCTCTCAAGCCAAGGCCAGGAAAGGAGGGAATGGTTTTAATCCTATGAATAATGTTCGTAAGTCTCAAAAAAGTCAAAGATTGCTGCAACATGCTGATGGTAGTGGAAATACCCATGATCAAAACCTTTGGGCAGGTAAGTACAAACTTGCAAACATTCTGAACAGACTAACTCTCCAAAATCCTTTTTGTAGGGACTGATAACTGCCGATAGGTTGCTGATAAGCAACTTTTCTAATACTCTTGGGCTAGTAACCTAAATGCTGGGACTTGAACCCAAATATTTAAGACCCTAAAGTCAATGCACTCTCATGCACCCTTTTTAGTTTTGATGGAGATTTGAAACAGAAAAGGTACAACATACCATTTCCTTCAATTTGGATGCAAGCCACATTTGTAAGACATAGGCACAGCCAATGGGATATTATTATCTGAAATATTTACAGGTGGGAAGGATTAAAGCCAGTGATGGACTATTGAAGGTTAATACCATCTTTTAATATGGAAAAACTACTCTCTCCACAAGAAATATACTTGTGGGATAATCTTGAGATATGTGCGTGCGTGCTCAAAATGTCATCCAGAGCTTCATTAATTTCATCCTTCCCCCTAGAACACTACGTTATGGTTCCGAGGCTGCGTGTTGGCATGCTGACACAGCCGAGACCCATGGCGCCTGGCCCTCAGTGAATTTATGGTGTGATGTGTGAGGAATCCATCATGCGTTTGGCCTGTGCCCCCTGTTCTTACTAGGAGATAGGAGACTCAAGACAAATGTTGCCTCCGTGGCTTTGGGTGGTGTGTGTCTCAGCTTCAGGCTTTGCGCCATCAGGAGAGACGCTCCCACCAAGCAGGTCAATTACTGAGATGACTTAGCATCCAGACTTTGGGAACACGGAGAAGTGGGAATGCTTCACCCTCCCCTCCTCCTGGGCTGCTGGTTAACTGTTGTTTAGGCTGAAGGTTCATATTGTGGCATTTTTCTGGAGATCAAAGGCTTTGTGAAGGTGTTTAAGGCACAGGCTTTTTTATTCTGCCTCTTTGTGAACACCATGTACAAGGCAAAGCACAGCCAACTTCTGAAGATGATGGGCCAGCAGTTCCATCATGGACATTGGTTTACAAGCTCATATTGAAGATTTTTCTTTCTCCAAGTTGGGCACCAAGATGGAGGGAGGCCCTAGAGAAATGATTCTTAACCCATAGGTCACGACCCCTTTGGCAGACCTCTATCTTCAAAACTATTTATTTACATTACAATCCATAACAGTAGTAAAATTGCACTTATAAAGTAGCACGGAAAATATTTTATGGCTGAGATGAGGTCACCACAACACGAGGGGTTGCAGCGTTAGAAAGGTTGAGAATCACTGCTCTAGAAGCAGCTGACTTAGAAAACCACTGCTAGATTGTGACTTTATTTGCAGATACCCCCTGTGTTGGTTTGTTCTTGTTTAGGGTCATGACTACAGGGAGCAGCTCTGGAGTAGCTGGAAGCCAGGTTTGAACTTCTGGTCTTCCCCTCCCCAGCTGTGCACCTTGGGCGAATTGCCCTTGTGAATAATCTTGTCTTCACAAGAGAGCTGTAGAGAGCTGTGGTTAAAATGGAATGGAACCAACATACAGAAGAGACAGAACTGCGACCAGAACAGTGTGACCTCCAGTCCTATCCTAATCCCTTTCCTGGCTTTCTGGAAACACCCCACAACAAAGTGCTCCTGCATATTTATAGAGGAGGAGAATGCCATTCAGACAGATTGAGCCATGAGCATGTGCTCACACAGTGTCAGACAAAGCCAGGACTCTCCTCTCTCACTACACCAGACCCGTTCCTCACTCAGAAGCAGAACTCAATACTCATGGGCCTGTGTGGAGTAGCGGAGAACAGAGGTATTTATCTAAGGGGTCTTAAAGAGAAGATACATTTTCTGCTATTGCCTCTGCTGGCAGCCTAGGCCGTCTTGAACAGAGACTTAAGCAGTGGAGAGACTTTGTGTTGTTGCTGGTGTCAGCCATGGAGAGCAGAGCTCTCTGTGATGAGAGTCAGGGGTGGGGTAGGATGGGGGAAGCACATACTTCTCACCGTAAAGCAAACAAGCGGACTGGCAGAGCACTGTAGGGAAAATGACATCACTGCAGAATTTTAGGGCTAATCATTTAGCTGGATTAGCCCCAAAGTGCTGTGTCTAAAATCAGCATCCCTGCCTCTTTATGTACTCCAGATGAAACACATTAGCAGAAATATGGCAAGGGACACTCACAATACACGGTTCTACACTCTCAGCAGTTTTTGCAAATCTGCAATTAGTCTAAAGGGCCTGGGTAAATTAGGCCTCTTGATAAATGAAGCACCTAGACAGGCCTCAGATTTATTGGATCCTGCTGTCCCGCTGTCCAGAGCCCTTGTCAGCTCCACTGCAGACTGGGGACTGTACAGAGGGAAGAAAATGGAGCCAAATAGAGGTTCAGAAGTGCCCCCAAGCTTTGAAAAGCTGAGCTTCAGGTCACTACTTCTTTAGCCTGGTAGGCTTGTGCCAGAAACATGGTGGGTGAAGCAGGGAGCCTTTGCCAGGAAGTTGGTAGGGAAGATGGAGAACCCTAAAGACAGAAGAGGAGATATGGAAGGCAGCTCTGTATAGAACTTGTTTCTGTTATAATTGAGAGGGGTCTGTGACTTCTTACTCTTTGCCCATCCAACTTGGGCCTGCCCAGCTGCCTGCTGATTGATGCCAGGGATTAGTGATGTGGAGCAGTGGGTACCACTATCCTCCCCTCTCAGTGCTCTAAGTCCGCCTTCTGGATCTTAACTCATCACTTTACTCAACGCGATTGTCCACATGCCTCATGCAGTCAGAATCATGTACATTATGACTGCACAGAGGCACTATGTGGGTTTCCAGAAAAGCATCCCCCAAAGTTAAGGCGTAGTGTTCACAGTGCTCTAAGGCAAACAGCCAGGAGCCAGAAGGCTGTCAGTGCTGTGGCTTCGATGAAGGGGGCCTATGGGGCAGGGATAGCATGGACCTATTATTCTGATTTATGTCTCCAGATCACGAGAAGCAGTTCATAGCCATATTGGGGTGACACCTGCTAACTGCTGCCGTTGCTGCTGTAGGGGTGCTGAAGTCAGCTGAACTAAGCGGCAGAAAGGCCAGCAGATGCACAGATGTTTTTGGGGTGTTGAGAGTTATTTTTTCTTAAGTCTCCTGCTTTGTTTATGCTGGAGAATTCTTTTGCATGGATGTGTTGCAGTAGTGGGTGGGTACGTAGTCTGAATTTTTTTTTTTAATTAAAAGGTAAGAAGTAATATGGTAAATGATTTGATCCAGAATACTGCGTGCATACCGGTTTGTCCCCTCCTGTCTTCTCAGTCTTTACAGGCCCAGGTTCTTCTGACTCCTCTTTCCCTGCAGCCACAGAGCATGTCTGACTCTCTCTTCTCATCTCTCCTTTACCACTCAACCCTTGGTTGTGCAGTCAGTTCTTGGGTCCTCTGGGAGTCAGAAACACCCTGGAGTGTGCACTCTGCAAAGCCACCCTCTCTCAGATGCAGCAGAAATAGCCTGGCTGCCACCTGCCTTCAGCCCGCTGTGATTCAGTGTCCCTGGTTTTCAGATCGGCTGGGTGAGCTCCCTGTCAGTCCTCATTGATTTTCCTGTAGACTACATTACCTCCAATCACAAAAGAAATTGTGCTCCGCTCCTGGAGTGTCAGGGCAGAATGGATAGCAAACATTTTCCCACAGGCAGCACTGCTCCCTCGTCCAAGGCTATGTCCCCCTTCCCCTGCCACCAAATCTTTTCTCTCTGCTCTAGGGACCAGTCACCAGACTAAGATGGGCATCACATCCAACTTGGATCTGGCAGGATACCCAATTACACCTCAGTGAGATTGTTCAGTGTCCTCATACCTGCTAAATTATGGAATTAAGAGGGCTTAGAGGGGGAGGAGAGCTGGTGACACCAGATGTGTTAGGAATTTAGAATGTGCTGTCTCAGATTTAAAAGGAACCTTTGAAAAGCATCAAAGAGATTGAGTGATTTTCCTTCCTTTTAAAAGTTTCTTTGAGTACTGATTGGGGTTTCTGGTGTGTGTACATGGTGTGGGTGGTTTGAGTGTGTGTGTGTTTGTATTGTTTTTCTGTGTATGGTATATGTGTGGTATATGTGGTTTGTGTTTGTGATTGTGATGTAGTGTGTGTGTTGGGGGTGTGGTTTCTGTGTGTGGTATAGTGTGTAACGTGTGTGTGTGTGTGTTGTATATGTGTGAGCATATGTGTCTGTGTGTGTGGTATACACATGATTTGTGTGTGTGTGTGTGTGTGTGTGTGTGTGTGTGTGTGTGTGGAGTGAAGCCCAGGGACTCACTTTCTGTGCCTGGTTGGCTATAGGCCCATCTTCAGCAGTCTTGATGTGTCTGGAGAGCCTTGCTAGAGTGGACGGTTTAACTCTGGGCACTGTGGATGAAGAGGGGCATCAGCACTTTTCAAACACTGCCCTTGCAGCAGAAGGCAGGTGCTGACCTCAAAAGTGAGCTTTGTGGGGGAGTCAGGTTTGTGTCTTGGCAAACAACTGCTCTGAAGTAACTGGACAAGGAAAAGCAGCAGGACCCTTGACGATTAGGAGCTGATCTATCTTCGAGGGCACCAAGCTAGCCCATGAACATGACTGTGTTCATGGCTGAGCTCAGATTGTCATGTCTCCCACAGGAATGTATTGAAAAGTCACAGCAAATATTTTAGTTGATAATTAGCCACCACTTCAGAGCAAATACCAAGGGACAAGCACTGAGAAAGTGCTCTGAGCCTATCTGCCCCTCCTCACTGAATGACAGTGGGTAGTCAGGTTAGGCTGATCTGGGAACAGAGTGTCTGGGAATATGTTCTGTGACTTGCCAAGATGTGATGGGTTGAGTTCTGTTTCCTCTCAGTGTTATCGAAGTCCTAACTGCCACGTTCTGTAGATATGACCTCATTCAGGAAAGGTGGATGGCAAGTTCCTTACCATGTACCCACTGCAGTTTAAATGTGAAGCATCTCCCATACCTCATCTCTGTCTGGAGATTCTGTTTGAGGGGTTGTGGAATCTTTAGGAGGTGGAGTTCTTTGGGGGACAAGGTTCACAATAGTGGGGCATTGAGACTTTATGGCTTGACCACATTTCCTGTCCTCACTCTGCATGCTGAGTGTGAATATAGTGTGACAAGACAGCTTCCCGTTCCTATTGCCACGCCTTCCAGATCTGCTCCCTAAGTCTTCTCGGCCATGGTGGACAATATCCCTCAGGAGCTGTGAGCCACAATAAACCAGTTCTCCCTTAAGTTGCCTTTATCAGAGCAACAGAAAAATGGTTTATTTTAATCTTACTGGTTTCATTAAAATAAACAATAAATGGGGCAATTTGAATGCAGAAGAAAGACCACATGAAGACAGGGAAAAGGCTTCCTATAAAACAAAGGATACCAGTCATTGCTAATAAACTACCAGAAGCTTGGAAAAAGGTAGAGACAGGTTCCATCTCCTCAGCCCCTGGAAAGACCCAGCCCAGGCAACTCCTTGATATCAGAATTGTAGCTTTCTGCATGGTTAGAAGACACAGATGTGGTTTTGAACTCACTTAGCTTATAGCATTTTGCTTCAGTGGTTTCAGGAAATTAGTGTACAGGGTTATAAAATGAGGGCATGGTAGAGGCCTATCCTGACTACCCACTGTCATGCAGTGAGGGTCACATCTGCTTTTGTCCTTGAAGAACCCAGCCAGCACCTAGGTATACTCAAGAGGGTTGCCTTTTGGAGTTGATTTGTGGTGATGGCTTGGGGGAGCTGATTAATGTGTGATTTATTGTGAATCTTTTTTTTTATATATTTTACATAAGAAATTTAGAAACATACCTATTTACTCCTTCATATGAAAGTACTTAAAATCATTTTAATGTCTTTTTAAAAAGTACTTATAGAACATTTTAAAATAAGACTGTAGTAAGCATCATTTACCCACAGCACTGCTATGGCAGAGGAAGGTATGAAGTGTTACCTTTCTTCATCTGTCAAAGTAAAAGGACGTCTCAATGAAGCCGACACCAGTCAAGGGCAGTGAGACAAACTCTCCATTCTTCTTCAAGAGGGGCTTGAAAACTTGACAGTGTTTCCACAACCATGGTACATGGTGTTGGCCCTATGGACTGCTAGCCAAGCACAATGCCAACCCAGTGTGAGGTCATTCAGATTGCAAGGCTAATAATATGGGTCAGATTTCCACTAAAGATCAAAGTTTAACTCTTAGCTCCCTTCTCAGTCTCAGGGAGCCTCCAGCTAGGGAGTAGCCAATCTCCCCCTGGTTGCTATTTCACACCCTTCAATTCCCTTGTTGGGGAATGCAGCCAGTAGGTATTAAGGGTGCTGTCTGAAACACAATACCCACTAAATCATGTTCTTCCTTAAAGAAGGAAAAGAGCCTTTAGATACACGCTGTTCTTGCCACATCTGCATATCACAGCAAATATTAAAAAGAGTTATTTCATCTGTCTCTCACAGGATCACAGAAGCCAAAACAAATGGACAACAAGGCAAGAAAGCAGTGTTCACTTTGAAGGGTAACTAATCTGGAAACCCTTAGAGTGGCAACTCGTAAATGTACAACAGTACCAATGGATAACATGAGTTTTCAAATTAATATACACTAGATGTAGACCCTATGTCTCAGTTGGGGTTTCTATTGCTGCGGACAGACACCATGACCATAGCAACTCTTACAAAGGAAAATATCTAATGAGGCTGGCTTTTAGTTCAGAGGTTTAGTTCATTAGCATCATGATGGGAAGCATGACAGAAAGGCAGACAAACATGGTGCTGGAGAGGTAGCTAAGAGTTCTACATCTAAATCAGCGGGTAGAAGATAGAGAGAATGAGCCATTAGTCCTGGCTTAAGCTTCTGAAACTTCAAAGTGTGTCCCCAGTGACAAAATTTCTCCAAAACCAAACTTCCATCCCTATGAGCCTAGGGGGGCCATTTTCATCCAAATCACCACATCCTTAAAATTTTAGTTTGCCACACAGGAGGTAAAAGTTTCAGAAAATAAAGCACTGTTTTCAAAGCTTAGCCACTTAAGACAATACACACTTATATTTCATAGAAATGTAGGAATTCCAGTAGACTTCACTGTTTTTTTTCTGCTCAGTGTCTCGTAAGGCAAAATCAATGTGAGCCAGGTTGTCCTCATGAACAGTAGAGTTGTGTTTTGCTTTGTTTTGTTTTGTTTTGTTTTACCTAAGTGAGATTTTTGGCAGAGTCAATTCTCTGTTGTTGTAAGAACTTGTTTCAATGAGTCTGGAGCTAAGTTTAGTTCTTAGAGATCCCACAGATTCATCCAGTACCCTTCAACACACACACACACTCTCTCACACACACACACACACACATATATACCTCACTACCTTCAAGACAACCAATAGAGAAGTTCCATCATTTCTAGTACCTCTCATGCTTTCAATATCTGCCTTCAGGAACAGCCTGTCTTTTTGGAGACACCTCTTGTTCAGTTGGACACACCCAAGAACATCTCCACTCCTCTAAGTCAGCTGTTTCATACTGCATCTCCATCATAAGAATGATTCTGTATGCTCACATTCAAGGGTCTCTCTGGGCCCTAAAAAAGATTATCAGCAGCATGTGTGGCCAGAATACAGCTGTGTAACATGTATGAGCTCGTAAGAGCTCCAATGTGCTATTACACTTGGCATAAAGGCTTTTCTATAGACTAGAGGTTTGAAATTTGGATTTGTTTTCTTCTTGATACGTTCTTTTAAAGCATTTTGTGTTGATCTCATATTACTTTTACAAAGAAAATCTGAACATTAGTTAGGTAAAGAATTGGCTCTCAAGCCATGCTAGTAATATATGACTGATAGGTACTGTCCTTTAAAATTAAATGTCAGTAGCGGGTAGCTTGCTTTTTATAGATATTTTTTATTCATCCATCCATCTGTGGTGGTTTGAATAGGTTTGGCTCCCACAGATTTATGTGTTTAATTGCTTGGCCCACAGGGAGTGGCTTTTTTAGGATGTCTAGCTTTGTTATAGGATGTGTGTCAATGTGGAGGTGGCGTTCCAGCAGGAAGCAGATTCAGTCTCCTCCTGCCTGCCTGTGGATCAGACGTAAACTTCTTGGCTCCTCCAGCAACATGTCTGGCTGCACACTGCCTTGTTTTTCACCAAGATGATAATGGACTAAACCTCTGATCTGTAAGCCAGCCCTAATTAATGTCCTGCTGGGTACCTTGACTGCTTTCAAAAGAGTTGCCTTGGTCAAGGTGTCTTATCACAGCGATGGAGATCCTAACAAAGATACCATCCGTTCAACCCCTCACCATAGATGAGTGTAGTCACCATAGCTGACTTTTTTTCCTATGGAACTATGAGATATTGAATCACTTTTACAGAATCTTTCTGGAATAGCTTCAGATATTTTGTCAAAAAAAAAGGCAAAATGGCATTTTTTAAAAAAATGTTATTATTCCTGGGGAAAAAATATTGAAAGTAAGTTGTTCAAATGCTTGAGAAATACTTTGTGATTTTTGTTTTCCCACTGATACCCAGACAACTTGATAATGTTGAGGGTTTTGAAATTTCCCATTTTCTCCATGAGCAGAAAATACCAGCTTCTCAGAAATAGCCAAAATGAAGCAGAAGAACTCTTGGCTCAAATTTACCTTGCAGCCTGACATATCAGAAAGAGCCTGAAGCCAAAATTCTCTCCCAAAACAGAAGTGTGGTCCTGGGAAACCCAGTAACACAAATGATGCAGACACTCTTGTGTTGGGAAGCCCCTCCACTAGCATTTGAAACAGGAATTTATTGCTCACAGAGGGAAAAGGCAGCATGAGGCAAAATCTTGCTGGGTACACTGACTGGCTCTTTTAGGGAGCCCTGCACTGCCTACAGTCTGAGAGTTGAGTGAGAAACAAAGAACATGCAAGGCAAGAGATACTAGTCAGGAAATATTAGTCAATGCCCTTGACCAGGAGGTAACACTGATGTAATTTGCCTGTGGACTTCTTCGTTTTCTTCTTCTATATCTACGTCTTCCCCCTCATCCTCCCCCTCCCCTCCCCCCTCCCCCTCCCCCTCCTCCTCCTCCTCCTCCTCTTTTTGCTCCTTGTCCTCTCACCCTTTTGGTCCATTTCCTTCTACTTTGGCTCCACTCTTGTTCATTTGGACCGTGAAAGGACAGCATGGTTTCTGTAGGACCATGAAAGGATAGCATGGTTTCTGGTCGAGCACTGGCTAGAGATGGCCAGAGACCCAGCAGGTTGGACACCTCATAGGTTTCCCTGCAAGGGACAGCATGCATTTTGCCATGCTCCCAGACTCCAGGCTCCTGACATGAGGCTGAAGACCTCCATTAATCCGTGCCTTTCAGGAAGGTTGTAGCCTTCTACAACCCCTCCCAAAGAGAAGTCCGTGACCATTGGTCACATAACACAGGTAGAGGGTGTGACTATAGGCCACAGAGCCTCAAGAAATCTCCGTATTCATGAGACACCTAAAGGCCAGAGGACATAAGCTTTCCTTCTCAGACCTTCCTCCTCCTCACAAAAGGTATTTAACCTCATACTCTTACCCTGAGAATATGGGGTACAGCTTCATCCATTTTCCTCCATGACAATAAAGATCTTTTTTTTTTTTTTTCGGTTTTTCGAAACAGGGTTTCTCTGTGTAGCCCTGGCTGTCCTGGAACTCACTCAGTAGACCAGGCTGGCCTCGAACTCAGAAATCCGCTTGCCTTTGCCTCCCAAGTGCTGGGTTTAAAGGCGTGTGCCACCACCGCCCGGCAACAATAAAGAGCTTAAGATCATATCTTAAGACATGTACTACCTCTCATCTTTGGGACCCCCCCACCCCCGCTGTGGAGAACCATGGAGAAGGTCTTCAACTACCGAGCTGCTGTCTAACC
This sequence comes from Grammomys surdaster, assembly GCF_004785775.1. NCBI lineage: Eukaryota > Metazoa > Chordata > Mammalia > Rodentia > Muridae > Grammomys > Grammomys surdaster. The sequence goes on along the minus strand of NW_021620772.1, from coordinate 4,143,150 downwards.
TCCTGCAGATGACCTCTCTATGTTCCAGTCACTGAAACCCAGCCAAGACCCAGCCAAGCAAGTCGCAGTGACCAAGAGCCCCCTTCCTGCCGCTGCTGAAGCTCATCTTCTCCCCCTTGCCCCTTCAGCTGCTAGTCGATCCAGCCTTTACGCCCCATCTAGGTTCTTCTGTGGCTTCTCAGCGGCACCTGAGAGTCCAAGGGCTTGAGACCAGTCGGTCCCTGGCCGCCCACCACATCGTGAATTTGAGCACAGTCAAATTCTCAGGCCTCTGCCTCTCTGAGCCATGGCTCCAGCTGCCTGGAGGGGGCAGACATGCAGAACTCACATAACTCAGCCTAACAGGACCCACACCCATGCGCGCAAGCCACAACTGGACATTCATTCACGTCTCTGGGTCTCACCTACTCTCATCTAATACAGAGACCATTATGGATTGGTTTTTTTACAAAGATCCTTCTAGGAAGGGTGTTACATTTTAATATGTAGTTGTCAAATGTGGGAAAGTCTTGATAATAGCAAGAAATATTTTTTCTACTAGTAGAAGGACTAGTAAAGAGGCTAGTTTTGTTCAAGGACCCTGTTCATTTCCATTTTGAATCATCCATCATGTCCAGCATATCTACCACTATTGCTGGATGTATTTTTGCATACTGTTGTTCTGGCTCAGGCATAGGCCACAATGATTTTAACATGTGGAAGCCTTATATGGTGTTAATAGTGGGAAGCAACCTTAAGAGATACAGGAAGTTCATTCTGAAGTGATGTCAGGCATCTTTCACACTGTCAACTGGAGCATCACAGGAGATAATGGATGTGTATAGAGCCTTGTGAAAGACTCAGCAATGAACATGTGTAGTGTGGTATTAGGGTATTCACGTTAAATAGCTGTGCCCAGGAGAGATGGAGCAACCTGGGCTCAAATGTACTTGTGCTCTAAGGCTGCTGCCCTCTTCCCAGCCTGCATTATCTTATGAATCCTCTTCTGAGTACGGTTTTCAACTCGAATGTCATGGGATAATTGACTGCATGCTTACTTGTGCCTCAGTTCCTCTTTTGGTAGACTGAGAGAGGTGCAAATGGAACTGCAGTCCAGAGCTTCCTTCAGTAGAGGCAGGAACTGTAAAGGAAAGGAAGCAAATGGATGCTGCTGAAGTTACCATTGAGTTAAGACAAAGACTGTTGTCACCCCACCCCAGCAATCCCAGGTGTAAATAATTACTTTCAATGTTTTAAATTTTTAAAATCAAAAATTATTTTTTAAAATAATGTTTCTTATTCCCATTTTTATCATGGTTTTAGGAACTATTATTTACCTTTTTTTTTTTTTAAATATGGCCTTTCTATGTAGACCTGGTTGGCCTGGAAATTGCAATATAGACCAAGATGAGATCTAATTTATAGTAATCCTCATTCATCTTCCTTTAAAGGGCTGGGATTATTACACCTGACAATTTCGCTCTCTTTTGACTTCTATATGAATGAAACAAACATGTACATATGATTTTATGACTGACTGGCTTTGCTCAATGCAAGTCAGTTCAATGCTTTTCTGATTACAAATTCAGTAACTTTTAGGATTGTACATTTGGACTCTGATGAGGCTGTGGTGGCTTGGACAAGGTGTTTTTATACTTGGTCTCAGTTTGTGGCACTATTTGAGGAAGCATAGGAAGTGAGTCTTTTCTGGGGGAACTGTGACACAGAGAACAGGCTTTGTGGTTTTACAAAGTCGCATACCATTTCTTATTTGCTCTCTCTCTCTGTTTTCTAATTGATGTTTGAAATATGAGAAATCAGCTCTTCCTGTCACTATGCCTGCCTACTGCCATGTTTTTCTATCATGATGATGATGGACTCCTTCCTCTGTGACCATGAGCCCAAATAAACACTTGCTCATGGAGTTTTGTCACAGTGAGAGAAAAGTATCTAAGACAGAAGTGGGTACCAGGGCATGGGCTACTGCTGTGTCAGACTTGACTATGTTGTTTTTGGAGGAATGTTGAAGCTTTTGAAGCTTTTAATTAGAATAGCAACTGAGGTCTGTAAGAAGAGCTTATTGTGTCATCCTAGTTGGAGTTTAGAAAGCAATACTGAGAGCAACATACACCGTAGAAGCCAAGTTCAAGAAGTCTCAGAGGGGAATAATATTAGTAGCTGGGATAGAGATCACTCTTGTGATGATTTGGTAAAGAATGTGGTTGATTGGTGCCCTTGTTCTAAAGACTTGTTTAAGGCTAAATTCAAAACTGATGGACAAATTTCTTTGACAAATTTCAAGGCAGCATAATATTGACTTTCTCATGTTGTTATTAGTAATCAATCTTATTAAGGTCTACAGTGAAAAGGAGTTGAAGAGAAAAAGTTGAAACAAACAGTTGAAGGGAAAAGGAGGACCAGAAAACTTAATGTTGCAGCCAAGGCTTATGCTAAAAGACACAAGGAGATAAGGAGAGACCTGACTTTCAGTGGAGTAGAGGATTCCCTCAGGGCAAGACCCACCCAGATAAGACTCTATCTTTTAAGGAGACATGGCCTAAGCCAAGCTCCATTCTAATCTGATAGAAAAACTCGGTAGCATGGTCCATGTAGCATTGTTCATGTAGTCATGAAGTATGGACAAGTAATGGGGTCATGGAACCTTCCTCCATTGATTCAGAGAGCCATGGAGCCCAGGTTTGTGGAATCCCTGTATGGAGGCTTTGGGAGGATATTAGGTGAAGCTCTAAGCTGTCAGTGAAGGCTCAGTGTATTGGAGACCACAAGATGTTGGAAATGGAATAGCCCTGGTATATCTGCTGAGAAGAACTGAAGTGGAATGAGCCTGAGAGAGCAGAGAAGGTGGGAGGAGAAGGAGGGGCTGGATTTTACAGACATCAAAGCTAGAAGGGCAGAAACATGTAGTGTAAATTTTACATTAGACTAGAGCTAGAGAATTTAGTGTTGGCCCTATTGAGTTTTGGTCTTACTTTGGTCCAGCATTTTTTCACTGTCTCTATTTCTCCCTTTTGAAATTGTAATGCATATTCTGTGTCATTATGTGTTGAAAGTGTGTGATTCGCTTCTTGATTCTGTAAAGGATTCCAATTAAGATACTGCCTTGAGTCTCAGAAGAGACTTCGGATTTTTAAACAGTGTTGAGACTGAAAGACTACCGGGAGTTTTGAAGTTAGCCTAAATGTGTTTTATTTTATGATATGGCCACAGGATTATGGGGACCAGAGAGTGACATGCAGTGATTTGAATGAGATGCCCCCATAGTCTTGGGAATTTCCATCCTTGGTCCTCAGATTGTGGCACTGTTTGGAGACGCTTGGGAAGTATGGTCCTGATGAAGAAATTGTGTCACAGAGTGCAGGCTTTGATGTTTTAAAAGCCACACACTATTCCCAGTTCATTCACTGTCTTAGTTAGGGTTTTACTGCTGTGAACAGATATCATGACCAAGTCAACTCTTATAAAAGACAACATTTAATTGGATCTGGCTTACAGGTTCAGAGGTTTGATCCATTATCATCAAGGCAGGAGCATAGCAGCATCCAGGCAGGCATGGTGCAGGAGGTGGTGAGAGTTCCATATCTTCATCTGAAGGCTGCTAGCAAAATACTTCTAGGAAGCTAGGGTGAGGGTCTTAAAGCTCATGCCCACAGTGACACACCTACTCCAACAAGGCCACACCTCCAAATAGTGCCACTCCCAGGGTCAAGCATATTCAAACCATAACATATTCTGCTGCTTCAGTTCAAGACGTGAGCTCTCAGCTGGTCCTGAAACCATCCCTGCTTACTGCCACATTTCCCTACTGTGATGGTGATGGACTTGTATCCCTCTGGAACTGCAAGTCCAAATAAACTCTTCCTCCTCTAAATTCCTTTGTTCATGATGTTTAATCACAGCAGTAGAAAACGAATACAAGGGCTTTCTTTTGGGTTTCAGAGATAGAATGAGAGAGCTTTCTTGGAGCCCCTTGATAAAGACACTAATCCCACAAGAAGGTTCCCAAAAGGCTTTCTAAAGTCTGTACCTCCTATCACGATCCACTTGGAGGTTAGCATTTCAAAATATGAATTGGGGTAATCACAAGCATGTAGCCAGAGGGGAGAAGGAGAGGTGTGGTTGAGGAGAACTAGGTGCCAGATTGACTTGGGAATGTGTCAGTCTCCTCTATTCTCCAGCTCTTCGATCTTCTGGCATGTATTACTCCACTATTATTGGGGATATTTTTGTGCTTACATAGGGAGTTAAGTTGGTGTGGTGGTTTGAATGAAAATGAAAATGTTCCCACCCCATAGGTTCACAGGTTTGAATACTTGGCTCTACCCCAGTTGGTAGAACTGTTTGAGAAGGATTAGGAGGTGTAGGCTTGTTGGAGGAGGTGTGTCATCAGCTCTGGAGTTTGGCGTTTCAAAAAACCTCCCAGCATTCCAGGTGTTTCTCTCACTGCCTCCTGCCTTTGGATGAAGATGTGAGCCCACCTGTGTTGCGAATTAGTTCTAATGCTTTGTTTTAATTAGACTCCCAAAAGCTGTGCTTCCAGAACTGAGGGTCCCTGCCCCCAGCTGGCTTCAATTGGTAATAAAGAATTACTGAACAGCCAATGGCTGGGCAGGGAGATGGAAGCAAGCAAGGGATGGAGGGAGAGGGGAATCACCATGACTCAGAGGAAGAGCAACCAGATTTAAGAACTGCAGGAGAGAAAGCATCCAACAACGTAGGTGGAAAGGGCCCTATAGGGGGACTGCCCATAAGGTAACAGGGCAGCAAAGAAAAAAATGTAGATTTAGAAGATGTTAAGCCGGGAATACCAGAGCAGAGTGTGTGCTAGCAGTGAGGAGGTTTAGAAGTGCCTGGTCATTGAACTAGTCAAGGCGTATCAAAATTTGTTGGTGTATGTGTGTCTTTCATTGGTGAATCCAGAGCTCACAAGCAGGTGCAGTGCACATGCAACTCACCAGAATCATCAAGTGGTTGAATTCACCGTTACACAACTGCTCCTTTGTTTGTTGCAGCTGCCATTATAAACTCGAGACTTCTGAGACCATAAGCCTAAATTAAATACTTTTTTGTAGGTTACCTTGATCATAATGTCTTTGTCACAGCAACAGAAAAGCAGCTAAGACAGTTGTTAACTTCAGAGTTTCTTCTAAGGCAAGTCTTTATCCCTTGTTTTGCATACCTGATGTTTGTTCCCACTGATTAAAAATTCAGTGGGGGATGGAAGAGATATGAGGTGTGCCATCAAAGCACTTTCATACTTTAGCAGGTGCCAGAGACAAAAGTCATCAAAGCATAGAAAAAAGGTGGTGGTTTGGGTTTTGCTTATGCGCCTTCATCTGTGGTATGTTCCTTAGCACAGTGACTTCCATTTTTTCCCATGCTTTCTCAACAGCATAAAATTGTAGCATGTCCGTTCACTATTGGACAAACATATGTGGACCTACAATGTGGGTGTCTGGATCAACCACTTCATTTTTTCCCCTGAGAAGTTTGATGATATTCCCTGGAGGATTCTGTAGCTCACATTCCTCTCCCTTTAATGTCCTGAGTAGCTGGGACTTCAGACACACACCACGGTGTACAGTTTGGATTGGTCTTCCTTAGATGGAATAGCCAAAGAAAGCCTACTATGGATGAACTTGAGAGGACCCATCTGGGTATTTAAGAGAAAGAGCATTCCAGAAAAATGTCCTATAGAGTTGCGGCCTTCTGGGAGTAAGACCCCTGTGGTAAGCTAGGTTCAATTGTTTGTTCTTTTTCATTTTGTCAACTTGACAGAAACTAAGTCATCTGGGAAGAGGTAACCTCCTCCATCAGACTGGCTTTAGGCAAGTCTGTAGAGCAGTTTCTTGATTAATGATTGATGTGGGAGGGCCCAACCCATTGTGTTTGGCTCTACCCTAGGCAGGTGGTCCTGAGCTGTATGTATAAAAAAAAAATGAAAACTGAGTAAGCAACGGGGAACATGCCAGGAAGCAACACTACCCCATGGTCTCAGCTTCATGTTCTGCCCTGAATTTCCTCAGTGATGAACTAAGATGTGTAAAGTAAATAAACCATTCCCTCCCTGAATTGTTTTTGGTCAGTGTGTTATCACAACAGAAAGCAAATGAAGAGAAGTCCTAAATGTTTATGCAACTGGAGGAGGTTCAGGCTCAGGAAGCCTGGTTCCAGATCTGCATCACTGGTCAGGAGAGGTGCTGTGCACTGATCCAGCTGCAGATTGTACCCTACCTGCAAATGAAGGAGCTAAGGGCTCATAGAAAGAGGAGCAACATGGTCAGATAGGATCTCCTTGAAAGATGACCTATTTGGTATGAGAATGGATAAAAGAGAATTCAAGTAGAAATATGAATATTGCACCTTGTGGGAAGTGATGGGGCATAGACCAGAGAGGCAGTCACTGTGAGGAGGTGAGCCGGTTGGTTCTTAGTGGGGTTTGGTGACACTGAGGATATTGCTCTGGCTTGTTTTAAGTGGCAAATGTAACCACCATTGAGGATAATGAGGGAGTAATCAGATCCCAGATCCCTTCACTAGAGGAAATGTTTGCAGAAAATTGGGCTGGTTAGCCAAAAAAAAAAAAAAAAAATAGTAGAAAACTGTAGGCCTTTAATGAGAGACACTACAGATATTATATATCTCCTTCCTTCCTTCTTCCCTCCTTCCTGTACCCTCTACATCCTTGATCCATGATATATATATATGAAACTTTTGTTTGAAGATACCCTTCTCTCCAGAGGCATATAAGAAGCATCTTCCCCAGCCATAGGGGTTTTGGGGAGAGGACATTGGCCCCAACTCTTCCTCCAAGCCTGGGATAATATTCCCAACTTCAATTCTCCTCTCCTGGAGAGCCTTCCTGCCCGGAAAAGGTGCCCGAGTTGTGAGTTTGTTTAGTCAGTCCTCCATCCTTGGCATGGGCTTTATATCTCCCTAACAATATACTGCCCGTTTAAAGTACCATAAAACCTGACCGAGTGGGGACTATTGGTGGCTGTTTAGTATGCTTTAAAATTCTTTAATTTGCTGTACCACAATAACTTGCACTTTAATAAAAGCAATCTCTCGTCTTAATAGCCACACAATAAAGAGTTATTTATATGAGTCACTGTGCAGGCCCTCGCCTTCCAGGTGTGCCCCAGATTTTCAGCATTCAGAGTGCTTTGCAGGGGCTGGCGCTGCCTGACACAGCCCCTACAAGCCTCCTAAACCATCGCCATTCTGCAGTGTCACAGCTCCAGGGCCGCAGCCTGCCCCAGGCTCCTGGCCCTACACCGCCCACTCACACTGATTTATTTCAGTATTACATTTAATTGTTTCCTTCTTGTTGAAGCCTTAACATGCGATGCTTGTAAATCTGACCCAAATCCTCCATATGGCACTCTGGTTTTCCATTTTCAAATGCATTCGCCCTGGAATAATGACTGTGGTATAACTCAATTTGAGCTCTGCTGCTGGGGACTTTATTACATAATGCTTTCTAATTGACCCTCATAGTTTAATAAGACAGAACATTTCACCAGAACATTGACAAAAGTTATTAATTTTCACTTCAGCAGAGACCCATGTCCCAATTAAATCCCCTGATAATGCCTGACTGACTGACCTCATTATGGCTAATGCTTATTAGTCCTGCAGAGAGGACAGCATCACACACTGTTAAAATGCCTAAATGAGCACATACGACCATCCAACGTGATTACAATTTACATACATGACAAATTTTACTCCCCTCTGCCTTGTCTGGTGCAGTGAATATGGCCTGCTGCTGTCACAGCACAAGATCAGCCATTGAGAATTTGGAAGGTGTCATAAAAATGCCCTGGAGTGTGCTGAGGTCCACCCAGTGAAATGGTGTCTGTCTTTCTAGGAAACTATTTCAAGTGTGGGCGTCTTTCTGCGAGGAGATTGCTTTGTGCCCGTTTCTCCTTTAATATGGAACAGCTAGTGCCCGTTTGCTTGGTGGAAGTTTGCTTGTTTCTGTGATAGTTTTTCCTAGTCTACTCTGAGAAGAAGAGGAAAAGGGGTAAAGAGATGAAGTGAGGAAAAAAGCTGCCATGAGGACGAAACCTACCCTAGCTTCCTGTTGAGGTGGCTCACTCCTTAAACAGGTTGTGTGTGTGTGTGTGTATATAGATAGATACATATATATTTCAATGAGAGAGGAGGAATATATTATATAATATATTAATATGCATATTAATAATATGTCAATATGTATATTAATAATGTATGCATAATATATTAATATGTATATTAATATATCAATTATCTATAAATATATAATTACATATCAATTATATATAAATATAGAACTAATATATATCCATTCTACATGACTAAATATTATAATACATAATATAGAATAATATACTTATATATATAAAAATATTGTATGTTATATATCATTATATAATAATATATATTATATTGTACTTATATGGATGAATATATGTGAATACAATATTCATATATGTACAAATATGATGTGTATATGAATATATCATGTTTATATATCATGTATTTTTATATGAATATAATATATATATATTATATTTAATATATATAATAGCCCTCCTTTTTCATTTTATTTTTTACAGTGGACAGGATCTTGTGTAATCTCCACACCTGACTTGGCTGGGTCAGTTTCCATGTATGAACATTGTATATATCATCCCACCCACTGAGGGCTACTAGAACTACCGACTCAACTTGAGGGAGAAGCAGCCTGCAGCCAGTTGGAAGAAAAATGGGTGTTTGCACACACTGGCAAGATTGAAGGCTTGTAGTGGCAAGAACATGAAAGTCACTCAGCCTTACAATGTGGAAGGAAGCACTCAGCTCTCTGTCTTTGCCTTCCTGGTCTGTGGGACTAGGTTTGTCTTGTAGGTGGTCTGACCTCGGCTCAGTCTGCCTTTGCTGTGCATCACAGTCATTCGCTCTGGGCTGGGTGATTTGACACATGCCAACAACCTAACAGCAGAGATCAAACTTCTCTGACTTACGCCAATGTGACATGTAAAGTGTACTGACACCCAGAAGAATGCATTCTGAAAAGCAGGGTATCAGGCGGGAACCAGACACTCAAGCTGAGCAAGAGATAGCTTAAATCATAGGCTTCAGTTACCCACAAAGATAAAGCCTGAGTTTCAGTAATGATAACCAGCTGGAAGCTGCAGTTCGCTGACGTTGCTGCCTCTCACTTACCCCCTTTGGTACTCTAATATGGAAAACAGGAATTCTGCAGGAAAAACAATAGTAATAATTGCAGGAAAAAGAAAAATATAAACTAACCCTCCCATGAGGATGTTTTAAATTACTCCAGGTTTTGTAAGTTCGTACTTCCTGCATTTCCTTTGTGTTAGACACTGTCTTCAGAACACTGCAGTCACTGAGCAAACATGAACCTATTCTCCCATTTCAGTTACTGGACCAGACACGGGACCTCATGAAGCTCGTGGCTTAACATGGCCTTGCATAAATGAATCGTATATTTACAGCTGGATTAATTCTACTACTTATAAGGTTTTAGAGAACCTCCAAAGAAATAGCTAACTACAGTTATTGATTTCATGGGTTAAGATAGTCCCAGAAGAGATTTGTAGAGGGGGTGACATTAAAATTGAATGCTGGATAGCATGTGGAGATGGTTAGAGAAGAAGTTTCTGAGTACAGAAAACATCTCTTTCCCCCTATGCGTCTGACTAAGGAGCATCTAGTCCTCCTATGTGCTGAATGCTCTTGAAGCTGTGTGCTCCTAGTGCTAAAAAGTGACTCTTAGTGGTGGTATCTTCTTCCATGAGAAAAGGATTCAAAAGGGCTACCATGGATCACCTGGGACATTCATTACTGGTGTGTGTGGTCAATGACTGAGGGAATTGTGTACTGGTGGAAAGTGAACTTGTTCACTCCAAAGAGAAGAACTATCTAAAGGCAGTGTGAACTGGGCTGTGTGTGTGTGTGTGTGTATGTGTGTGTGTGTGTGTGTGTGTGTGTGGTGTTTTGATGTGAGTAGGGAGGACCAAAGCAGACATTGTGGGAGAGGAGGCTGCTAAGCCTTGGTCTGAGTGCTCAGACTTGATTCAGCATCTTCTCTCCTAAGGTCTCCTGCTGATGGTTCCCTTCCGAGGCAGGTCCACAGGAGCCAACTGTGCCTCACTCTCATTGTGTTCAGAAGCAGCATGTTAATTAGCCATGATGGAAGGAGGTATACTAGAAACTGCTGAACAGACCAAAACTTTTCTCTTCCATACCTCCTAGTGGAGCCAGTGAGTAGACACGAATTAACACACCCTGTTAATGGACACAAGCTGACAGCCATAAAGCCAAGTGTGATGGTGTATACTCACAGTTCTAGAACTTGAGAGGCTAAGGCTAGAGGATTAGAAGTTCAAGGCCAGCCTGTGCTGTATAGGGAGCCTCTGACTCAAAACATAAATAAATAAATAAATAAATAAATAAATAAATAAAGCTTTGTGAAATTAAATAGCATTGATTTTTAATAGAATTTTAGCAGATGCTTTTCTTCCACAATGTAAAGCTCTGGAAGAACTCATGATGCCTCTATGCTCTAGGTGTGAGACCTCAGAGCATTATCTGGGCTTTTACTCTCAGGCTGTCAGCACCAAGGAAAAGACTCTCCTAACTCTACTGAGAAGGTTCCAAATTAGTCAGCTTCCTGATGTAGATGCATGAATGAAGTGCAGAAATGAAGAGAAGGTGGCCAGGCTGTAGTTCTCAGAGGCACATTACTCAAGTGACAGGATGGAAAACAACAGTGTGTGTGTGTGTGTGTGTGTGTGTGTGTGTGTGTCTATGTGTCTGTATGTCTCTGTTTGTGTGTGTGTCTGTGTTTTTGTGTGTGTTGCAGTATGTGTGTCTCTGTGTGTTGCAGGGTATGCATGTTACAGGGTGTATGTGGGTGTCTGTGTATGTGTGTGTCTGTGTGTGTGTGTCTGTTTATGTGTATGTTGCAGAGGGTGTGTGTCTGTGTGTGTGTGTGTGTGTTTATCTGTGTCTGTCTGTGTCTGTCTGTGTCTGTGTGTGTGTGTCAGTCTGTATATGTGTCTGTGTGTGTGTGTCTGTGTTTGTGTGTGTTGCAGTGTGTGTGTGTATGTATGTATGTATGTATGTATGTATGTATGTATGTGTGTCTCTGTGTGTGTGTTGCAGGGTGTGTGTGTCTGTCTGTGTGTCTGTCTGTCTGTTTATCTGTGTCTGTCTGTGTGTGTGTTTGTGTTTCTGTCTGTGTGTCTGTCTGTCTGTCTGTTTGTCTGTGCCTGTCTGTGTGTGTGTGTGTTTGTATGTGTCTCTGCGTGTCTGTGTGTCTGTGTGTGTATGTATGTGTGTCTGTGTGTTTTGCAGGGTTGTGAGTCATCCAGAGCCCCATGGGTAGCATAGGAAATAGGAAGTAGAAACCTCTTAGAAAACTATGTTCTCTTTCAACTCTACAACCTTCTCTGGAGAATATGGCCTAGCTTACAGTAAGGTAGAATGAGCCCAAGCAACCACACAGAGCCATTCAAAACAAGACCAAGATGATTCACATTCAATATCACCATTCTCCATCTTTCTTGAAGGAAGAGCAGTCATGTGGCAGGGTACTGACAGTGGGATCAGTGCCATTGTGCTGAGTGGAAGTTCTACTTCCTGAAGGGAACGTGTACAGGAGGGTGTGCTTTCATCCAGTGCGCTCTCCTTTCTTCCTGATGTTCGAGAGGAGCAACCATTCTATGAGGATGAGGTGCGAGGTATATAGATGATAGCACATGTCAAGGATGATTGACAGGACAAAGAAGGAATGAGGGCTTTCTAGAGGCAGTGTGGGGCTTCCATGTGGTTCTGGATCTTGTATAACAGAAATTCTCATCATGTGAAATAAAGTCCAAACTCTGGGTAAGCTATACAACTTGACCTTCTGTTATATCAGTTAAACATACTATTCATTTGTTTTTATTTTTAATTTTTTTGAGACAGGATTTCACTGTAGAGCCCTGCTTGTTCTGGAACTTACTATGTAGACCAGACTATTTTCAAATTCACAGAGATCTATCTGCCTCTGCTTTTGATGTGATGGGATTAAAGGTATGTACCACCAGGACCCAAAAAGATTTATTTCTTTTTGGTTTATGTGTATAAATGTTTGTCTACATGTATGTATATCGCCTGTCACTCGAGTACCTGGTACCCCTGAAGACCAGAAAAGCATGTTAGGTCCCTTGGAACTAGAGTTACAAATAGCTGTTAACCATCTCTCCAGTCAGACCTAGTCTTAACTAGTCCAGTTACTGGTTAACAGACACAACATTCAGATTCCAGAGACCCAAAAGACAGCAGCAACAGGTATGTGACAAGGGGAAGGACTGCTCTCAGGAGAGCTGGAAACAACATGGTAATAAAAGAGATAAGATAATAAAAAAGAAAGAAAGGTAATTTTGCTCCTGAGACCAAATGGCTGCAGAGGGCACCAAAGGCCCTGGGGATTTGTGCAGGATGGAAAGAAGATTGGGGCAGGGACAGGAGCACAGCTTGTGGTGGGGAAAGTTTGAATGGGTGGGGCCTCTTAGGCACAGCCAGGGAAGGGCAGCAGCTGGCAAGAGAGGACTCTGACAGTTCTGACCTACAGGTGGCATGTTCCAGCAAAGACATGGGGCTGGATGAGATCACTGGTGGAATTTAAGTGTGAGGAGTGGAGTCCCAGGGGAATAAAATCTGTGGCCCTGACCTGGGGTTACAGAAATGGCTGCCGATGGACAGTAAGGAGAGATGGATGAGGAGCAAGAGACTTCCCAGAGGCTGGAGGCCCCCAAGCCCAGAGCAAAGACAGGTTTGAGAAGAAAAGGGCAGTTAAGAGTGCCAAGCACAATGGAGTTGTCAAGGAGGAGGAGGAATGAAAATTAGCCTATGGGTTTGGCAATTAGGATGTCAGTTTTTCTACTGAAGCGACTCCCACTGAGGTCACTAATGAAGCCAGAGAGATAGAATGATTTGCCCAAAGTGGCATTGTTAGAAATGAGTCTATCGTTAGAGATCCAGGCTCCCGCCTCCCGCTAAGTGCCCTTTCTCTTTCATTACACATACTTTTAGCCTGCTCTGAATCACAAAACCCAGCTCCTCATTTTGGAAGACCAGCTTTGGGGTCGGCTGCTATCAGATGCGAACAACTGCAAGCTGTCTTCATCGGTAAGATGTCCTAAATAAGTGTCATTTTGTTCCCAAATTAAGGAATCTCCTCAACAGATATTTGATGCTGTACAGAGGGGTGGAACCAGGGAGAGCATGTTGCCATGTCTTGCTTGCTATCACCACACTGATACATCTCCCAGCCTGGGAGTGCTTCCTTTCTAATCTGAGGAGACAAAGACGCTTTCCAGACACTCCTGGGAAGACTTGAACCTGGCCATGCATCTGTACCCATTACCACAAGTACACAGCCTGAGCAGGTGACATTTTAGCCAGAAATTCTGATTCTGGGTCCATATCAAGCCACTGAGCTGGTGTTTTTGTTTTTGTTTTGTTTGTTTGCTTTTTAAAGCCAGTATTAGCTGCAGGAAAATCCATCTTGCAGTTCTTAAAGTTGAGCCTGAGCTTCATATTCTCCCACAAAAACACAGGTCAGAAAGGTCACAACACGAGGGTCAAAGGTGTCCCAACCACAGTGTATTTAACCTGCCTCCTCCGTCGATGTCCATACCTAACACTACCAAGGCTAGAGCATCAGATGCACTGACAGAAAAAAAAAAAGACTTTAAAAATCCCTTCATATTTGAGAACAGGAAAGTGAAACACAGAGACACCTCAAGGCTGTGGAACGCTCTGGTAGCCACCTCCTGTCCCAGGCTGACAGGGGGTGAGTCAGCAGATCAGAATCATTGCTGGCAGTTGGCAAGACATCCTGATGGATTGGCCGTGGGCGATGAATAAAGGGTGTGAGTGTGGAGAGCCTGGGAAGACGACTACTGTTGTGATTGTTGTTATTTCTTCTCTTCAAACAAACTCCGATGGTGTTTGCCACGTACAGAAGCCACTACAGATCTGGAGACAATTTTTTTTTTTTCTTAGCGGACAGGGTAGCCTGTACTTCTGGCTGATGCAAGGAAGTAGCTACCATTTCCTCCCTCTCAGAAGAGGGAGCATAAAGAAGGAGATGCAGCCAAAATAAACAGATGGCTGGATCAGGTGGGGGATGCTGTCGTGAGGCGCCACACAGGTATCTCAGACCCCAGGCAACTGCACAGAGCCATTAAGAGGAGCCAAAACTCAGCAGAGAGTTCTAGAACCCCAGGAAACAGCATGTGCCCTGCCCGAGGGAGGTCGCGTTGGAGTTGTCACTGATCCAGCAGTAGTGAAGTTTGCATAGAGCAGGGCACCCCAGTAAGCTAGCAATCCTGGACACCAGGAAGATGGGAAAAGAAGGATAAAAAAGGTAGAAGTGAGAGGAAGAACTCTTTAGCTGTGGCAGCATAAATTTAGAGTCCCTGATGGCTGGGGGGTGGAACAGCAGAGAGGGTGCTGTGACAGCTGACAGTTGGTTTCCACAATCCCTTCAGAGCCATTGAGGCATCTCTTTGGACATTTACTGAGCACATATGGGTGTCAGAGACCCACTTCTAGAGATCTCTGGTCCAGGTAACCCCTGTGACGTGTTTAAAAGAAAGAAATGTCACGATGACACAATACATATGAACCATGTCCTGAAAAATGATAAGGCAGAGCTGTAGGACAGGGATTACAAGAGCACTTAAGGCAGATGGTGAAGCTTGTGCAGGCATTTACCAGACGAAGATGTAAAATTTGCATCATGAGCCTATTGTTGGATAACTGGGTGGTTGTAGTTAAGATGCTGGTTGCAGAGCAAAGAAGTTTAGTTAAAGTAGCAAAGCTTAAGGGCATGTTACCAATAAGGTGCAGCAGTTGCTTTTACAGAAAAGTGAGAGGCTCTGAGAGTACTATTGGGCTCACTGAAGACTGTAGCTAGGAAATCACTAATGGCTCACATGGCACAGGACTCTCCTCCTCTTGAGACAAGTTTCACTCTGTAACCCCAGATTGTCTGAAACTTACTGTGTAGTCCAGGTTGGCCGCAAGCCTATAGCAATCCTCTTGCTCCAGCTACTCAAGTGCTAGAATTATAGGCATGGGGCACCATCCTGGTTCTCATCCCCTTCTTTCTGAAGTTCTGGTTTGCTCTGATATCAACTTCAGGACCAGTTCTTTATGACCTTCTGACTCAAGAGCCCCAAGATGCCTGGATGTGCCTCAGCCCATCTCTGTGTTCTGATCCCAAATTCTCAGGACAGATAATTGGATTCACATCATTAGGACAATGACATCTGATTGGTATATTGGTACCTGTAGCTTCAAGTGGGGTAAGTACAGATGGTTCATGATGTCACTCTTTAAAGTGTGGCAGAGTATGGGTAGAAAATGGAGACTGTCATATTTGCTGCTGTGAGCTTACTCCTGTGATAGGAGATCATCTCGTAAATGCTCTGGAGGAACGTGCAATGGCTTGGTGCTCCCAACTGGTATTGGTACAAGCATTTAGCTCACCATCAAAAATACTTTGATAAAAATTATCTTATTGTGGATCACTCTTCACAACAATTTAAACTATATTATTAAGGGTTAATACTATGATCATGATTGTTGTTGAAATAGCATATCTGGTAAACACACTGCTGCATACAAGTTGGCTAACTCTTGAGTCAACTGTTACCTTCATTCTCAATTTTCTGTTCTACAGCCATGAGCATGTTGGGAAAAAGGCATGCTGGGAGATGCTGTGTTAGCTGACAACCGACAGCATAGCATATATGTTCTCCTGCTCTATAATGGTGTTCAGAATCCAGAAAACAAATGTACACACTGGAGTCATAACCCATGAACACTGTTGGGACAGCATCCTTTCTGATTCAAGGTATTACAACAAAAATTCCAATTTGGACTGGATGGCTTAACCAGTAAACATATATTTCTCCCAGTGCTTGAGAAGTGGAGGTATCAGCATGGCTGGTGAGAATCCACTTTCTGGCTTGCGCAAGCTAGTCTTCTGATGTTATCCCCTAATGGAAAAGAGCAGAGGGAGAGAGTGAGCAAGCTCTCTAATGGCTTTTTATAAGGCCACTAACCCCATTCATGAGAGTCCCATCCACGTGATCAGTTATCTATCTCTTAATATCATCATAATGAGGCTTTGGGTTTTAAGATGCTAACCTGCAGATATAGGGTGCAAAAAAAAAAAGAATCAATACAAAGACTGCAAGCACACTTGAGTGTGTCATTTCAAACTCTCTTTACGGAAGGTATTCAGGAGCCCCCTGTGGAGACCTCATCACAGTGACAGATAGACTAAGTAGATGATTGTAGATTATTGTTATCTCGATGGCAAAGAGGCCAATAGTGCCTGCGTACACCTGGCTCAATCCACAAGACTGCTGCCTGAGCACCAGAGAAGGGGAACTGGAAGCTACTGGAAAAAACAAGACAAGGCACTGGATCAAAAGGGAGGGGTTTCTTCCCAACCGTGGTGCGGTTCTGAGCCATTGAAATCTTCAGTATGGGCCAGGGCAGGGCAGGGCAGGCATCTGATAATAGCTAGGTGATGGATTAAAACAATGTGACAATACCCAGTAGAGGAGGCAGCAGTGACCAGCATTGACAACAGTACCCAGTGAACAGAGAGGCACCTGGCGTATAAACACTGGCTAAAGAGCTTGGCAGGACACCACCATCATATTGACAGGTCATAGTAGTTATGCTAGCTAGTTTTACATCAACTTGACACAAGCTCTAGTCATCTGAAGGGAGGAAATCTCAACTGAGAAAATACTTTCATAAAATCAGGATGCAAGCAAGCCTGTGGGGCAGTTTTGTGTGATTAATGGTGGGGGTGGAGGGTTCAACACATTGTGAGTGGGCCATCTGTGGGACAGTGGTCCTTGGCACTATAAGAAAGCAACAACATTCTTCCATGACTTCTGCCTCAGCTCCTGCAACTAATGTTCCTGCCTGCCTTGTCTGAGTTCTTGTCCTGACTTCCTTCAGTGATGAACAGTGATATTGATGTGTAAGACACATGAATTCTTTTATCCCCAGGTTGCTTTGGTCATGGTCTTCCATCATAGCAATGATAATTCTAACTAGGAACATAGTGAGAACACAGGATTTATGCCTTTGGGGTTCATTGACCTACCCATAGGAGTTCTTGAGAAGGGTTGAGGTCTGCCTGTAAATTATTTCAGTTACACTTATAACAATTTAGCTTGTGGAAACTTGGTGACATGTAAATTGTCCCATCTAGTTCTCTACCTTGACTTATAGCCCAATGTCAGGGAGTACTGCTCAGCCTATGGACCAAATTCTATTTCCATCCTCCAAATTCATGTTATATTCGTAACTCCTTATACCACAAAATGTTATAGTGTTTGGAGAGAGAGCCCTTTAAGAGATGATGAATTTAAAAAGGAAACTAAGGAAGTACAATGTGATTGATGTAAGAACAGAAGAAATGGGCTCTGTTGGTAAAGTCTGCTTTGCATGCATGAGTTCAGTCCCCAGAACATATGCTAAGAGCTGAATGTGGCGACTCCCTCTTGGAATCAGGCAGCCAGAGACAGGTGGACCTTAGGACTCATTGACAATAAATTACCTCTGCCCGCCAACTAGTATGATTGGCATCACTCCAGGCCATTTACAGACCCTGTCTCAAATAAGATCAACAACATTTCAAAGGAAAGAAAGCCATCAGAGGTTGCTGTCTCCACACACAGGCACCCCCACACATGTGCCCACCCACACAGAGAACTTGGGATGTCCTTGCAAGGAGAAAGACTGAATGTGTAAAGAAGCAGCAAGAGGGTGCTTACCCACAGGCCATGGACCCAGAACACAGAAGAGATCAGTTCTGCTGGCACTTCAACCTGAAACTCAAGAGGGAATCAACCTCTGTTGCTTGAACCACAGCTTAGATTCCACAGCTACCCTTGTGGTATCTTGTTAGCACAATCCAGCCCAAGGAACAGATATCCTGAGACAGGCCTTTTTAGAAGTACACACAGAGAGGCCTGTCACTGGGGGTAGCAACGTGCGCCCCAGCAAGACAATCCAAGGACACAAGAACATCTGCAGATGGAGAAGCATAATCACAGAAGTGTATAGAAACAGCCCAAAGAATACATGTGCCCTAGCAACAAATAGATAAAGTGTGGGAAGTAAGGCAAACAAATAACTCTGAAAGGATGTGTGGTGGTTGGGGAAAATAATCAAAACTAGGAAAGCGAGAAACTATGAAAAAAAATCAAAGGGTGATTCAGCTACAGAAATTATAGGACAAAGTTAAGAAAGTGCAAAAGCATGATAAGGAAATCAAAGGTGAGGAATGAAAGGGAGAGTGCCAGAGAGGCTAAGATAAATAATAAGGCAGTTTCCTAGCACAAAAGGAACAAGAGGTCAGTGCAGGAGCCAATAGGGTCTCTAAAAGCTGCCAGAGGTAATTTATTGACAGAATATGAAGACATTGCTAAAAATATTAAAAGGCTTTGCCCCCCTTCTCCTTTCCTTTCTTTTGCAAAGGAAGGTGGGACACACGCCAGAGCAGACATCAATTTCCCAGGAGTGGAAAGAAGACATATTGAAGGAAATCAGGATCGTGTCAGCACAGGTGATCAAGAAATTAGGACACCAGAAAAACTGCCCAAAGTGTAAAGCCAGGCCACAGGCTCTTGAAATGAGGGCCCAGAGGCCAGCCAGGGGAAGGGGGGGTCTAAGCTTGTAGGGGCAGAAGGGCCCTGCAGACAAGCCAGAGTAGAAAGCACTTTCTGTAGATTCCTTACTTCATCTTGTAGATAAGCCTCCATCTCTGGTCCAGGGAGAGGATTCAGGGTTGTGTCATGCATTTATACCCCAGTACTGGCCTGTAGTAATACTTGACTGGGGAGCCTGTTTGGAAGATCCCCAGCATGATCAAGGCTTGTTTGTTTGTTTGGTTTTTTTTGTTTTACTTCTTTCAAAAGAAGACTCCAGAGGCAGAATTCTCAGGTTTCAGATATGACACTGACTCAGGAGCCTGTGACTTCAGGATACTGATCTGAAAAACATGCACAACTCTGCACAGGCCCAGATCCATGTTCAGAGAAGATGATGTGGAATTGAGATCTGAGGGAAGAGGGAAGATCTGAGAGACAGAATATAACAGAAAGAGGGAAGCAAGCTTCTACGGTAAGGAAGTCTATAAACACAGCATGTAAACTATACCGTGTTGTCAAACTTCTGCCTCTGGATGGTTTTTATCAAGAGTATTTTCTTTTTAAAAGATACTATTTTTTTTATTTTTCAATTATATATATATATATATATATATATATATATATATATATATATATATCTCCCACATGCTTCTGTCTCTCCCTCTCTCTCAATGAGTGTATGTGTGTGTGTGTGTATGTGTGTGTGTGTGTGTGTGTGTGTGTAGTGGGTGGGTGTGTGCATGCCTGAGTGCTATGCACACTCGGGTGCAGGATCATGGAGAGGGAAGAGGGTGTCAGAGCCCTTGGAGCTGGAGTAATAGGCTGCCTGATAAGGTTCTGGGATGCCAACTCAGGCCATCTGCAAGAGCACCAAGTGCATTTAACCACTGAGCCATCTCAGCTCCTCAAGAGTATTTTCCAAAGCTGAGAATGTGGTTTTCTCTCCTGTCCCTTTGTCCGAGTAGACTGTCAGAAACTGCCAAACAAGCCTGGCAAGAGAGAAAACAGAACATGCAACATCACGGAAGATCAAAGCTGCTCCGAGCAAAGCCTGGAAAGATGTTCTATTTCTTTCTGAACATAGGGGCCTCTCTCATCCCAGAAATTCTTAGACTGAGGTCACTGCTGGTGGTGACCATGAAGTACCAAGCAGAACTGGCTTTGGGCAAGTTGTCTACCCATGACTTCATTGATTCTGTGCAGCAGGTGAGGTAGGAGCTGACGAAGCTTGGAACAGATTCTGTATTAGCACCAGCCCAGCCTGAAACCTGGATCTCTTCATTTCCAAACCTAATACTGTGAGTCATGTAACAACAGTATCAGAAATGCTTACTGGCACACAATGTACTCAGCAAAAGCAAAGGCTAACCTCTTCTTCATCCCCCAACAGACTTTGAATTCCACTATATAAAAATACAGGGCCTGGGTATGTGGCTCAGCAGATGAGGGCATTTTCTGTGCAAGCATGAGGACCAGAGTTCAAGTCCTGAGACCCCATATGAAAAACAGTCACTCAATCTGTGCATGTCTGTAACGTTGTCATGGGGAACAGAGACGAAAAGACCCTGAAAACTTACCAGCTGGTCAGCCCAACTGAAACTTAAGCTTCCTAGTGAATGGCCATCTCAAGAGAATAAAGTAGA
The DNA here is from genome assembly GCF_004785775.1 of Grammomys surdaster. Lineage (NCBI taxonomy): Eukaryota > Metazoa > Chordata > Mammalia > Rodentia > Muridae > Grammomys > Grammomys surdaster. The sequence continues at coordinate 4,122,761 of NW_021620772.1, read as the reverse complement.
GCTTTGTAGAGGAAGGCATGCAATGTGTCCTCTGACCTCTGGACTTGTGTCCAGGATATAAGCACCTGTACATTCATATTCACACAACAGACACACGTGTGCGCATGCACGCACGCACACACACACACACACACACACACACACACACACCTTAATATAAAAAATTTAAACCACTAATTGTCTTGGATCAGAGGAAACACGTCTTCATTTTGTGGACATTCTTTTTTTTTTTTCTTTTCTTTTTTTTTTAATTTCTTTTTTTTTTTGAACATGAAATGCTTTTTTTTATAGCATGTTTTACAAGGGGAGGGGGTAAGAGGGTCCAGGTGGTGGAAAAGTACAAAATCTTCTTGGCCTGTGCCTTGAAACATGTCATGGTCTATATGGTACACTGCCTTGAATTATGATCTACCTGCAGTTCTTCAGAAGATATGGTACACTGCTTGAGTTATGGTCTCCCTGCTATTCTTAAGAAGACATGGTACTCTGCTTTGAGTCTATCTGCAGTTGCTAAGCAGGATCTTGCAGTTGCCAAGCTTCAGAGGACATTGTGCAGGTGGGGAAAGGTAGGGGGTAAGGGTAAGGGCGAGGGTCCTGGCTTCTGGCATCTCCCCCTTCTCTGTTTAGTTAGAGAAGGCGTCTTATGTTCAATCCCAACTATGTGAGTTTTGAATTTGGATGTCTAATTATGGGGGGTCTTAGACAAGTTCACAACCCCAAAACACTGATGTGAGACGAGTCACATCGATGGTCGAAGGCTTTAGGCTGTCGACGATGGGCAACGTCAAGGGACTCTGATGTGGGTGAAAGGAGGGTGAGAGCCCTATGGTTGGTAACTTGTGGACATTCTTTAAGAAAACAAATCTTCAGATGTTCATCAGACAAGTTAAGTGCTAAAGAAATTATAAGAAGCAAGAAGGACCAGGTTTGAATTCAGGCCAGTGTGTACTGAAAGCCTGCTCACTGGTTGTAACATCTTGGATATTTAGTTTTTTAATTGCCTTATCTGTGAAGTGGGGATGATTGTACTTCCTAGTGTCATTACAGTAAACTGAGTAGAGGAAGGCTACTGATTTGTTTGAGTTGATTTTATATCCAGCCACTTTGCTGAAGTTGTTTATCAGGTTTAGGAGTTCTCTGGTGGAAGTTTTAGGGTCACTTAAGTATACTATCATATCATCTGCAAATAGTGAAATTTTGACTTCTTCCTTTCCTATTTGTATCCCTTTGATTTTTCTTTTGTTGTCTAATTGCTCTGGCTAGGACTTGAATTACTATATTGAATAGGTGGGGGAGAGTGGGCAGCCCTGTCTAGTACCTGATTTTAGTGGGAATGCTTCAAGTTTCTCTCCATTTAGTTTGATGTTGGCTACTGGTGTGCTGCATATTACTTTTACTATGTTTAGGTATGGGCCTCGAATTCCTGATCTTTCCAAGACTTTTACTATGAAAGGATGTTGAATTTTTTCAAATGCTTTCTCAGCATCTAGTGAGATAATCATGTGTTTTTTTTTCCTTTGAGTTTGTTTATATAGTGGATTACATTGATGGATTTCTGAATATTGAACTATACCTGCATTTTTGGAATAAAGCCTACTTGATCATGATAGATGGTTGTTTTGATGTGTTCTTGGATTCGGTTTGCCAGAATTTTATTGAGTATTTTTGCATTGATATTCATAAGGAAGATTGGTCTGAAGTTCTCTTTCTTTGTTGGGTCTTTGTGAGGTTTAGATATGAGCATGATTGTGGCTTCATAGAATGAATTGGGTAGTGTTTCTTCTGTTCCTATTTTGTAGAATAGTTTGAAGAGAATTGGTATTAGGTCTTCCTTGAAAGTCTGATAGAATTCTGCACTAAAACCATCTGGTTCTGGGGTTGTTTGTTTGTTTGTTTGTTTGGTGGGGAGACTTTTAATGACTGCTGCTATTTCTTTAGGGATTAGGGGACTGTTTGGATGGTTTATCTGCTCCTGATTTAACTTTGGTACCTGGCATCTGTCTAAAAAGTTGTCCATTTCATCCAGATTTTCCAGTTTTGTTGAGTATAGGCGCCTGTAGTAGAATCTGATGATTTTCTGAATTTCCTCAGTTTCTGTTGTTATGTCTCCCTTTTCAGTTCTGATTTTATTAATTTGGATACTGTCTCTGTGCCCTCTGGTTAGTCTGGCTAAGGGTTTATTTATCTTGTTGATTTCTGTCGGTTTCTCAGAAAATTGGACATAGCAATACCCGAGGACCCAGCTATACCACTCCTGGGCATATACCCAGAAGATGTTCCAACATATAACAAGGACACATGCTCCACTATGTTCATAGCAGCCTTATTTATAATAGCCAGGAGCTGGAAAGAATCCAGATGTCCTTCAACAGAGGAATGGATACAGAAAATGTAGTACATTTGCACAATGAAATATTACTTAGTTATTAAAAATAATGGCCGGGCAGTGGTGGCACACGCCTTTAATTCCAGCACTTGGGAGGCAGAGACAGGTGGATTTCTGAGTTCGAGGACAGCCTGGTCTACAGAGTGAGCTCCAGGACAGCCAGGACTATGTAAAGAAACCCTGTCTTGAAAAACCAAAAAAAAAAAACCAAAAAAAAAACAAAAAAAATGAATTCGAGAAATTCTTAGGTAAATTGATGGAACTAGAAAATATCATCCTGAGTGAGGTAACCCAATCACAAAAGAACACACATGGTATGCACTCACTGATAATTTGATATTACCCAAAAGCTCGAAATATCCAAGATACAACTCACAGACCCCTTGAAGCTCACGAACAAGGAAGACCAAAGTGTGGGTGCTTTGGCCCTTTTTAGAAGGGGTAACAAAATACTCATGAGAGCAAATATGGAGACAAAGCATGGGACAGAAACTGAAGGAGGGGCCATTCAGAGACTGCTCCACCTGGGTATCCATCCCTTGTACAGTCACCAAAGATAGACATTGATGTGGATGCCAGGAAGTGCATGCTGACAGGAGCCTGATATAGCTGTCTCCTTAGAGATCTGCCAGAGCCTGACATATATAGAGGCGGATGCTCACAGCTAACCATTGAACTGATCATGGGGTTCCCAATAGAGGAGTGAGAGAGAAGACTGAAGGGGCTGAAAGGGTTTGTGGCCCCATGAGGAGAGCAACAATACCAACCAACCAGAGCTCCCAGAGTCTAAACCACCAGCCTGGGAGCACTTAGGGAGGGACCCATGGCTCCAGCTGTATATGTAGGGGAGGATGACAGTGTCAGGCATAGGTGGGTGGGGAAGTCCTTGGTCTAGTGAAGGCTGAACACCCCAGTGTGAGGGGAAATCACACCTCCCCCAGTGTGTGGGGAGGTGGGAGTGGGAGGGTGGGTGGGGGCATATCCTCAGAAGCAGGTGGATGGTGGATGGGATAGAGGGTTCCTGGGTTGGAGGGGGAAGGGGATTACATCTGAAATTTAAATAAAATATCAAAAAAAAGAGTAAACTGAGACAATCCAGTTAAGCTGAGCCTTGTAGCCACTCCATGCCTCCATGCGATCTTCCCAGAATTGCTGCTTTCCTCCTTTACCTGAAAAGGTGATTTTAAAATCTACTCTTGTTTGTGTCTCCCACTTTAAGATTCTAGTGGTGCCAGCTTGTTGTTTTGAGAACAGATTTCCACAATGCTCTTCTCTTAGAGCAGTATATTTGCAGCACACTCACCTGGCTTTTCCAGCTTACATGGACAGAGGCAGTGCAGCAGCTAGATGCTAGTGGAGAAGAGACAATGCTCCTGCTTGTGCAGGGCACGCTGCTGCTGCTGCTGCCTTCCTCCTCCTCCTCCTCCTCCTCCTCCTCCTCCTCCTCCTCCTCTTCCTCCTTTTCCTTTTCCTTTCATTAAAAATAGATTTGTTTCAAACAATGTATTCTGATTATGGTTCCCCTCTCCCAGCTCCTTTAAGTTTCCCCCATCACCCCCCCCACACCCACACCCACATCCACACCTTTTCTGTCTATTGTTACAAAACAAGGAATCTAAAGAATAATAATAAAATGAAATAAAATAAGATAAAACAAAACCAAATCAGATTTGGTCAGAACAATAAGAAGAAGAAAAAAATACCAAAAGAAAAGCACAAGAAGCACATGTAGATGCAAAGACTCACATGTTTACATACTCAGGAAGCCCACAGCAAAATTGAAAGCCTGTGTGTGTGTGTATGTATACACACACACACACACACACATGCAAAAAACTGTAAAGTTAAAAAATATTATGAGACAAAGAACTTCCGAAGGTGCCATTGAATTCATTTTGTCTTGGTCATCTACTATAAGGTATGAGGCCTGCCCCAAGTGTGGTTTGTAGATCCAGTGAGACTCTATTGGGGAAACTAAGGTTTTATCTGCAACTGGAGGCAGCTTCCAGGGTTAAGAATTGGTCTCGTGTCTGTGTCTTTTCTCAGAGCTGGGACTCCATGTGCAGCAGAACCCTGGATTCCTACAGAACCTGAGCATGCTGCCTCAGGCTCTGTGAGTTTGTCTGTGTCCCATGTGTGGCGATAAGAGTTGGCTGGCTGGAGCTCTATCTCCCCATTATTTGACAATTTCGTTTAGATTTCCTTCATATATGAATATACTTTAGGATGTTTCTACTATACTAGGTTTCCATATGACCTCTCAATTCGCCCTTGTTTGAAGCTTCCCATATTCCTCCCCTCGCCTCGCTTTTCTCTCCCCATCCCCCCATTCTAGTCACATATACACACCCCTGTCCATCTGTGATTACTGTATTCCTGTTTCCTAGGGAGATGATCCATCCACCTACCAAGTCTCTATCCTAACCCTGTATACAGATTGTGAGCTCCACCCGCTTAATTCTTCATTTGATTGCAGTTGTTTCTAAGCTTAGTCATAGTATAGCCTATTGCATATCTGGTGTGTGTGACTGGAAACAAGAGGATGATACCAGACAAGCTTCCTGGCTTCAGAGAACTTCAACGTGAGTCATGGAGTCACGTGACCCTTCAGATGCACAGTTATATTATCATTTACTGGAAGGCTCCAGATTCTCAAGTAGGTACAAGGTGTTCTGGGAACCTGTCCTGGTTAGGAAAACAGAAGTTACCTTGAGGATGCAGTGCTGAAGCCTAGGGGATGGCCTGCCAAGGATGAACAGATGAAGGGGGAAGGTAAAGCATTGGGAAAAGGCAGCGATGGCATTAAATACCTGTGGGTGAGGCAGAGACTCACGCTTGCACCCCACAGGGCTAATGGGCCACGCCAAGTACCTCCATGCTCCACTCAGGAGCAATGCGGTCCTACCAGAGTTTATATTGGAACTTGATGAGATTAGACTGGTGTTTTAAAACAATTACTAGTGACAGAAACGGAGAGACGGGCATGTAGACATAAGAGGTGGAGTGGCCAATAGTTTGAACTGGGTGTAGGTAAAGGGTGACAGAGAGAGCTAAAAGGATCTGAGTATCATGTAGGAGATAAAACTAACAGGACAGTGAAGATGGTGTGTAGGGGCCTCAGGACAGGACAATCAAGGGAGAAGGTAGGCTTGAGGGGGAAGAAGGGCCTTTGGGAGATTCCTAATACTCTGCCTGTGAGGTGGGTGGAAGGTAGCGACTGGGTGGGACCCACTGGGATGGTGAGTACTGGAAGGCACTGACAATGTGGGAACTCCATGAGATCTCTTTGGGGCACATTGACCTTGCAAACACCCATGAAAAACACAAGCATTGTCAAGGAGCGATTTCATTCCATGGACTTGGAGTTTGGAGAAGTCTAGGCTGGGTGTAATTGAAACCATGGGTATTATTTTTGGATGACGTCCTTAGAAACACCCAGAGGTGAGGGTCGTGTGCAAGTTCTAATTAAGGCTGTGTTCCTAGAGGAGCCTGCTGAGGGGCTGGCGCGGAGCAGGGAGGCAGCAGCCAAGCAAGGGTGTGCTCTCAGGAAAATCCCGAAGAGGGTGTGATCTTCAAGGGGGCCCTGGAGAGTAAATTATCCCTCATAGCTCCCCCAGCCCAATGCCAAGAAGCCTCTCTAACACAAGGATACAAAATCTCAAGAATCTTGAGGGTACTTTCTCCCACACAGGCTCAGGCATGGCTGGTCACAGCACAGAAACCTCACAGAGAGACTCCAAGGCAGGGCACAGAGTGCAAACATGCCACTACTGAGTTCAACATGGTTGCTTAGGGAAACAGAGGGAGATGAGGGGATAGATGCTTAAGGCCCTGTGGTGAGCTGTGGCGATGTGCTGACAGGAACAGAATTTATGACAAAGGCTAAAAGGGCTGTTGTCCGTTTTCCACCATGCAGGAGTACAGGACACGTATTTCTGTCTCCATTGTAGGTCCAGCATAGGCTTGGGGAGTCCAAGAACCCATGTAGTTAATGGGCAGGTGGGAGTTCAACACCCTTCCCCGATCCTTGACCTAATGTTCCTTCTCACGGGACAAAGGATGCTGGTGGGATGGAGCAGAGTAGGCAGGACATTCAACCTTCTTAGACCTAGTCAGATTCATGGTTGGTGCTCACCGACCAGAATCTCACAACTGGGGGTAGGACAGGTAGAGAAGCTTCTATTTTAGAGACCCCACATCAAGCACCCTAGGGTTATGATTTTGTGAGTCAGAGGGGTGAGGGAAGAGGTTTGGAACGTTGAAATCAAGACCAGTGACTTTGTATGCCCAGCAGTCTAGCTGAGCTCTGGGGCCACCTCTCTGCACCCTTGGAGACAAGAGAGGATACAGGGAAGGCATAGGGAAGCATGTTTGGTAGTCTCTGCTGCTCAGAGCAGAGTCCCCAGGCATGGACTCAGTGTACCCAGGCTTTGAGTTTATTTTCTTCCCCCAGGGAAGCTGTATTGACTTTGTCCATTAAGCAGGCTTGCTTGATGTCTGCTGACCCAGGCTCTTTCTCCCTCAGGAAAGCCCATGGCCTGAGATCAGCAGAGGTATGCAAGTTCCCAGGCTTCTCAGGTCCAGAGGGATGGTGTCTGGAGGCCTTGGACTCTGGGTTGGGATGCAGGGGCATGCCTGTGGGACATTGGAGCATGACCCTCTGTTTGCCAAATCTCCAGTTCAAGGAGCAGTGAAGAAAATTGGAACTAATAATACCTGCCCCCGGAATTGCCTGGGACTAATTAGGAGACTGATAATGCACAGTGTGTGCCTAGGATGAAAATGAGTTATGGTTTCGTTATTAATATAGCTGGCTGGATGATTAGTTTACATAAAACAAGGCCACTTCTCAATAAGCCAGAGGTCATTAGGCATCTGCCCAGGGTGACTTAAAGAGAACAGCCTATGAGTGAATTTGCAAAGAATTACCACAGAGCTTGAGGCAGTGAAGCAAAAATGTCCTGCCCTGCTTAGTAAATAAAAGGCAAGACCCCAATGAGATGCATGTGCTATTTTTTTCCCCTTATAGACAACACTTTCCATAGAATTAGACATTAATATTAAAAGTAAAAGGGGGTGGGGGAGAAGGTGAAACTTAAAACCAATGTAAATTGGAAGCAAACTAGTGTTCATTTCCTGTGGAGGAATTTTATATTTTTAATGGAGTTACTGTGGCTTTTTATTTCTGAGTAAGGTGAAGAGTCAAAGTGTGTGCATTTCAGGCTTCCAAGTGTGTGTCGTTATAGGAGCAGGCCCTTAAAATCACCAACACGCCCCAGGCGTTGCTCCCGCATAACTAATGTCACCCTGGCAGGGCCAGGGAGGGCCCTTTGACTCCCCTGGAAGTTATGTAGGGGTGAGGGGAGTGTCAAGAATGCAGGATTAGGCCCCATAATTGAGCCTGTCATTAGCAGGAGAGACAGGCCTGCCAGTGTGCCTTCCTAAGCTGGAATTTTTTATGAGATGAAGACAGGATTCCTTTGGTATAAAGCAGGTAGAGAGTGTTTCTGTAAGCTGGCAATCTCTTCTCTTCTCTTCTCTTCTCTTCTCTTCTCTTCTCTCTCTCTCTCTCTCTCTCTCTCTCTCTCTCTCTCTCTCTCTCTGTATGTGTGTGTGTGCGCGCACATGAGTTTGGGTGTGTGAGTTTGTGAGTATGTGTATGTGCATGAGTTTGTGTATGTGAGTGAGTGTGTGTGTATGTAAGTGTGTGTGTGTGTGTGTGTGTGTGTGTGTATGTGTGTATAAAAGAGAGGAAGACTATACTTGGCTAGCTCTATAGCACTCTCTATATTCTTTATAATAGATTCCCAGAAATCTGAAATTATCCTTTAGACTGGAGTAAGCTTCACTTCAAACACAAAAATCAGAAAGACTTTTCAAAATGTTGGCCCTTCTTTTACCTTTTTAAGAAAGCCAGCCAGACCTCACTGAAACTACCCCAACTTCAGGTGCAGCATAAACAGTACAGTGTTCAGAGGAAGAACATTGTCTCTGTAAGTCCCAGGTAGACTGCAATGCCACCGCATCCCCCACTCCCATTGGAGGATGGGGATGATGACAGTGGAGTACCTGGCCACAGCATGATCACTCTGGGTGGGGCAATCTGAATTCTGCAGATACTTCTCACACTCCACTGGCTTCCTAAGTAAATGTTATCTGCTTATCTATTTAGGAGGAGCTTCACTATGTAGGCAAGCTGGCTTCAAATTCAGTGTGCCTGCCTCTGCTTCCCTACTGCTAGTGTGCACGCACACACACACCATACACACCACACACACACACACACACCATACACACCATACCATACCACACACCATACACACACACACACCAGACATACACCATACACACACACACACCAGACATATACCACACACACACACCACACACACACACACACACACACCAGACATACACCATACACACACACACACATACACACACACACACACCAGACATACACCATACACACACACACACACCAGACATACACCATACACACATACCACACACTCACACACACACACCACACACACACACACTGTCCTTGTGGAACATCACAGGAAGATCACCTAGAAACTAGGATCTTCATGTGCTACGCTAATGTTTTAGATGAGAAAGTTTCTAATACACTCAGTTTCCCTCTAATTGTCAGTGGTGGTGACTGAACTTGGTGGATGTTTGGGATGTAGGTTCAGAATAGATGGTCTATAGTTCATCTTTCTGGCAGTGATCTGAGAGGAGGACCTGTTGTCTATTAAGGCCACTCCCAATACACAAAAAGAAAACCACGCCGACTGCATTTTAAGGAGTGTTTATCTTTCTGTTCTCTGGAGAGAAGTGAAGCGGTCAGGCTGAGATACCTGGGAGTCTAACGTGGTAGCATACTATTGATGCTCAGTGGCAAAGGAGTGCATTTGTATAGATTCATTTTTCACCTCATTGGAAACTGTGATTTAGCCTAGATTCTTCTACATTCATTCATCATGATATTCCTGGTGCTTGGCCAGTGTCAGGTACATTGTAAGCGAGGAATAATTATCCAGTAAATGCTTGTGTGATCCTTTATGAGACTTCTTAGTTTGTCGCTCACTGTCTCACTTAGGGTTTTTATTGCTGTGCAGAGACACCATGACCACAGTAACTCTTGTAAAGAAAAACATTTCATTGCGACTGGCTTACCGTTCAGAGGTTTAGTCCATTATCATCATGGTAGAAAGCATGACGGCATGCAGGCAGACATGGTACTGGAGATGGAGCTGAGGACTCTACATCTTGATCCACAGGCAGCAGAAGCAACTGTCACACCAGGCCTAGCTTGAGCATATGAGACCTCAAAGTCTGCCCCCATAGTGGCACACTTCCAACAAGGCCATACCTCCTAATAGTGCCAATTCCTATGGGCTGAACATTCAATCACATGAAACACAATAGGGTCATACCTATTCTGACCAGCACAACGTCCTTCCTAACTAAGTCTTATGTTTGTAAGGTGACAGTTCTGTGTGCAGGGGCAGAGCACTTTGCTGGCCAAGTCAGGCAGATTCTGCTGGTATAAAAAGGTCTTTGGTACATCCTGCTGTGTCTTTCTATAACCATTCCTTTATTAGCATGAAGAACAATTTTCTTTTATTACAACTATTAGGAGAAAGGAGAAGAAAAAGGAGGGTGCTACCTGAAGCCTGGTCTGCTGGGATGTTTGAGCCTAAGCCTGGGGATGTGACATTCTAGATATGGGGCTGGACTGTGGGTCCAGGTAGCTGTGTGGCTTGAGAGGCCACTCTTCTTCTTGCTTCTCCTCTATCCACAGCCCTGCTCTGGTCACACTGCAGCAACTGTCAGGTTTAAAAAGGATGCTCCAGTCAGCACTAAGAAAGCCAGGGCAAAACAACAAGGAAGAACAGGTGGACTGCTGGTGACCATGTTTTAGTTAGGGTTTTACTGCTGTGAACGGATACCATGACCAAGGCAACTCTTATAAGAATATTTAATTGGGGATGGCTTACAGGATCAGAGCTTCAGTCCATTATCATCAAGGTGGGAGCCTGGCAACATCCAGGCAGGCATGGTGCAGGAAGAGCTGAGAGTTCTACAACTTGATCTGAAGGCTTCTAGGAGAAGACTGGTTTCCAGGCAGCTAGGATGAGGGTCTTAAAGCCCACAGCCACAGTCACACACCTACTCCAACAGGGCCACACCCTCTAATAGTTCCACTCCCTGAGCCAAGCAAATACAAACCACCAGAACACTGTAGACTCACCCATACTCTCTTCTGGACTCAGAATGAAAGACTCTTGGAAGCATATCTGGGTTTCTAACTACTGTCTCCGTGTGTGTGTGTGTGTGTGTGTGTGTGTGTGTATGTGTGTGTGTCTGTCTGTCAGTCTGTCTCTCTATCCCTCTCTCTTTCTCACTCTCTGTGTGTCTGTGCACTAGCTGAGAAGCCTGAGAATTCTGTTTGTACTTCCAATTCCTATCATTGTATTAAAAGAAGTCAATGACATAGTGAATGCCCCTTTGGTAATTAGTAGACAAGGAAAGGACAAACTTCATACCAAAAACACAGCTGAAATTTCAAACAGTTTCATCTCTAACTTGGTATGGAGGAGGGTCTGTATGTCAAATTAAAACCAACCAAACAACATGAACAACAACAACCTAGTTTTGAGCAACAGTAGTAGTAACCTTAACAAGCACTCTTCCAATAGCACTCTTCATAGGTATTACATTCTGAACAATTTATGTGTTTTTGTTAACTTAATCCTCCCTACAGTCTTATGACTCAGGAAGTCATGTTATGTACACTTTACAGATGAGCAAATTGAGGTACAGGAAAGCTAAGTAGCATGGCCAAAATCACATAGCCAATATGTGGTACAGTTGTAACCTCAACTCTAGAAATTTATTTAGTTCCACAGCCTGAACCCTTGATCACTATGTGGTCTGTATTAGTTTTGTTGGTTCAAATAATTATGTTGCTCAATTACTTGAAATTTCTAACTAGATACTTGAGGTTATTTAACAAAGCAACTAAAGCTTTATCATTAAAATGCTGTTTAAGTATTCTTAAGCTAGAGTAATTTTAATTTTATGTGTATGAGTATTTTGCCTGCATGCATCTCTGTGTACCACATGTGTACCATGGTAGTAGAGGCCAAAAGAGGGCATTGGGTTCCCTGGAACTAGAGTGACAGGTTGTTGGTTGGTAGTTGTCATGTGGGTATTAGGAATCGAACCCAGGTCCTTTGCAAGAACAGCCAGTGCTTTTAAGCACTAAGCCAAATCTCCACACATGCTATTTTAAATGCTTCTATGCTATGTGTTATTTGGAAAGAAGGAAAAAGGTCTTTTTGTCCACAGCACATGGCAGAGGTCCCTCCTCCAGGTCTTGGTGAATTATAAAGTTTCTTCTGACATACCTCTTTTCTATTTATAATCAGCAGACACAGCTTCAACTATACCTCAAGTAAGGAAAGGGACAACCCCTTGTCCCTCATCTAACCCAGAAGTACATTTAGCTTTAGCTTCAAGTAACAGAAAATCTGACAGGGGCTTAAGCAAAATTGGACTTTTCTCCCATAGCAAAAAAAACCTTGAAGCCTGCTTTGTTAATGCAGGGATATCAGAATTGATTCTCTGTATTTGTCTTGATGTCGACATGAGGTGACATATCTATGTCCAGGATGGAAGGGGACGCCAGCCTTTACAGAATTCCCCAGCAGACTTAAGCTTCTATCTTATTGGCTAAAAGAATTACAAAGGAGGGTGGAAAAAATCACATGTAGCTTTCCCAGCTGCTTGGTTGAAAGGAGGTAGTAGCAAAGTTAAAAGACACGTTAAGTGAAAAAAAAAACATATGTACTTACCACATTGTCATTAACAAGGGAAGATGGACAATCTAGTCAGATAGAATGAAAAGGCAACGGCTGGGGGAGAGGCTGGCACAGCCCCTCTGTCTGTCCACGTGGCTTTCTGTTCCCAGGCATGAGATTTCACTGACCTACTCATCTCCCCACAGACATTGGTTTGGCTTCATCATGCTTGAGCGCATGTCTGGATATTTTAATGATGTGACCATCTTGCATTGTGACATGATGTGGTCTCCAGACACTGATCAGAACCAATCTGTCTGGATGAGCCATGTCCACATCTCAGCAAGTTTGGCCGGGGACCCGGACCAGCTCGCTGTGTCAAGGGAGTTCTATGGAGGGTTTTTTTAATCAGTTTCTCTGCATCAGGATGAAGAAGTCTGGGGTCAGGCTCAGGACTCACAGTTCTCCCTCATCCTGCCGCCCTCCCCACCAGCTCTGGGCACACAGATGGCTCTCAATAAATACTTGATGGATAAACTCACATTCCTGGTGACTGATCAAAGATGTGTCACTTATTATGAAGTATGCCAAGAAAGTCACTCACCCATTTGTCCAGTAAGCACTTTAGTGATTTAATCTGTGAACCAATTACTTCAATACAGTCTCTAGAAATAGACCTGTTCATCCTTTGAAGTGGGTTAATTGTCAACTGACATTTCAACTGTGTTTATTGACCTGACAGTCGCTGGGGCCTTCCATAGCATCAGGCACAGTGTGTGGCACCGGAGAACACAGAAGGAAATGAAATGCTGCCAACCTGGACTGAGAGGGGAGTGGGCTCAACATTCATGGCAACAATGCGACCAGCCCCAGAAGATACTGGCATCAAAGCTCTGTGGACTCAAGGGGAGAGTGACTCACAGCCTAGAGAAATTGTACGGTTGTGTAATTAGATTGGCTGCAAGAGTCTCTGTCCTTAGATTTCTAAGTTGATAGCCTGCCTGGCTCCAGAAAGGTGTCTGGGGCATAGCTCTATTGGGGTTCCCTGGTTGAGTAGAGACTGAGAGCATTCTGTGTCCTGGAGAACAATTTCACACGTGCTTCAAGTTGCTTTCAAGACACGGGATGAAGAAGACCATCAAGAGGAAGGGTGCTGTGGGAAGCTCAAGGCCTAGTGCTTTCCCAGAGGAAGGCAGGGGACACATTTAACTTGCTTCCTTTCCCATGATCCATTCACACTACTTTGTCTTCTTGGAGGGAAAAGATTGAGATGTGACAGGCTACTGGGGAAAGGCAACTCATGTGTGAGTTGGTCTAAGGCAGAGTGAAGCTGCAAAAAGTTCCTCACAAATGGTCCAATTGGAGAAGCAAACACAAGCAGATTTTTGGAGACATTTTCTTCATTTATAGACGATGACATCATCACATGTATATGGACTAGGTTTGTGTATTCTTGTAATATACACAGTCTTCAGTGACCGTTGCAACAGAGCTCAGGAAAACAACATCACTATATGTCCATGAAATGCCGTAGTGTATTGTAGACTCAGCAGCAAAGGGCAACATGTGATCCGTGTTAAGAGATGGAGAGGAAATTATTGCATAAAACTGTGTGAGGGGGTGGAGCTTGAAGTGGGTGGTCCTAGAAACTGATGAATGACTCCATCATATACATAGTTCATTTCTGATTCATAAAAAGAAGCAGAAATGAATCTCTGGGACATTTCTAAATTAGCTATATGTGAGCCTTTAAGAAAAAAATATCCATCCACAATTTCATATCACATGCCCATGTGTACACACACAATGAACTCCAATCATATTCACCCTATGTACTTCATCACAGTCTGTTCTTGTCCCCACCAGAATCCTGCTAAATCTCTTCCTCACAAGTTCCCCTTCTACTTCTATGACTGTGTATGTGACCTGCTGTGTTTAATCAGGTTTGTTTGCATGAACACGGAAGTGACAGGGTTTAATGCAACTTACCAGTGACTATACCCCTGAGGATTACAACTCCATTCCCTAGCAACTATTGACTACCCATAGTTTTCAGGAAGAACTGAGGCCTCAGAAAAACCTCCTGCATCCATGATAGGATGCTGATGGGCCCCATCTGATGCAGGTCTGGCGAAGGTAATTGTGACTGTTTGTGAGTTCAGAGTGCAATGGTCAGGTCATTTCCAGAAGACAGTGATTCGCAGCACTAATCTCATCCTTTGACTCACAGATCCTTTCTATTCCCTCTCTTGTTATGTCCACTGAGTGTTGGAAAAGGTGATAGCATTTAACAGATATGACCTTTTAAAAAAAGCTAATTGTAATTTACGTATGTATATGTTTTTGCCTACATGCATGTCTGTCTATTATGTGCATACCTAGGGCCCATGAAGGTCAGAAATGGGTTTTGGATCTCCTGGAACTGGAGCTGCAGAAGCTTGTGAGTCACTATGTGAGTTCTGGGAATTGAACCAGGGTCTTCTAGAAGAACAGCAAGTTTTTTTTTTTTAACTGCTGAGCCATTTCTCCAGCCCCAAGACATGCTTCTTCTTCTTCTTCTTCTTCTTCTTCTTCTTCTTCTTCTTCTTCTTCTTCTTCTTCT